>NW_027187646.1:0-27500 GCF_041381155.1 Argopecten irradians | reverse complement strand
CACACTCGAACTGTGTATGGACAGGTGGTGTCAAGTCACTGTTGCAAAGTTAACCCGTGACATATCTTTTCAGAAATCCCTTATCATACGACATAGACAACCCTGGTAATAAACACCACCTAGTTTGTGAAAATTCCAATCCCATCTTTTCTGAAAATTTCAGGGGTGCAAATGATTATATTCATAGTATATTTAATGGAAATACCCATAGTCCAATCTTTCTGGATCGATGATAAAAGTTCTCTACATCATTGTAGTAGTGAAGGAGAAAAAAGTATTAAAGAGTACAGACGATGATTATGGTAGCAGAACGAAGGCACAAATAAAAAACCATAAAAAATCTCTGAGACATTCAATTGTAAACAGGTAAAATTACATACAAGGGTCAAAATGGTTTGTTTTTAAATGTTTGTTTAGGTAGGTTTGTATTTCCTTTCCACAATTAGCAACATTTGTTTATGTATTGTTTGTTTGAGTGATTTATTATGATCGTCCCTATTAACAGCTATATGGGTCCTGTATAGTGTAGGAACTGCGTCGTCGGGGCCTCCCAAGAAAGCGCGTGTATGATGGCTTGTATGTTTGTGCGAGGTGAGATATGTACTGTGGAGACTGCGGTATTGTTCGTGTTGTGTCATTCTATGTAAAATTGAAAACTGTTGACCCTTTTTTTTAGTGCTATATCACAATAAGCCATGCCGCCGAAGACACCAAAGCAACCCAATAACCCCACCGCCGCGGACACCATATAATGACACAACGGGGCGAACCAGTGCGTCCCATCTCCCTGAGTGACTGACAACGAACCGCGAAGCAGGAGCAGAAAATCTACCAACTATTTTAGGGACCTTTGTGTGACTCCTCGGGCCAGGGGGGACAGAAACCCAGAAGCCTTCCTCACAGGGGGGGCGAAAACGCTCAACCAATAAGAGATGCGGGTGACAAAGGTAGGCATTAGGAAAGATAAAGTCAATTAGGAAGAATAGAACAAGATAAGATCCTAAATTTAGTCGCCTTTTAATTTTACGGGATCAAGCATTCAGGGGGCTGCAGGCACAATTCTAACGCGAAACGAACTAATGCTGGGCCTTCTATCAGTTGGTCTCTAACGTTCTTGGTAAATTGTCACGGGAAAAGTGTGTTAGGAGTGATAGAGCCAATTAATTCTAATGATGATAAGTAATGTCATTTTAAAAATTATGACAGCGGACAGCAGCGAAGTTTTGGTTTTGGTAACAAAGGTATTCACTTACACTGTGACTACAGGATAAGGCGATCCCAAGCTTGAATAACCCACGCACGGTGGTTGGGGTTTGTGAAAGGGGTTCTTACTATTTCCTTTATCGAGGAAAGAAAAGGAGTATTGCGACTAGGTCGAAAATCAATCGGTTACCTAGGGGTTATAGAGAGAGATGTTTTAGTAATATATATAATATTTCAAAATTCAAAGGGTAATCATAAGTAAACGAAGTTTAAGAGCTGTCCGCTGATAGGGTACGTCGATTAATTAAGACTAGGCATTTGAGAGGGGGTGATGGTAATTTTGAAATATATGAGAATTAAAAATTATAATGTATTTACAAAAATAAATGTAAATCAGCTTTGCCCACATTAAAAAATATTATATGATTTTCAACTTGAAATTAGTTTTAAAATATATAAAATCTACAAAACGTTGAATATAGATAAATCTGTTTCATCATCTGAGAATGAGTTGCTGACAAAAATATATTTCTTTTCAATAATTTGTTTGATTTCTGATATTAATAAGGCAACTATTTGTTTCACGCAAAAGCAATATGTCTAGTTGTTACGCTTTTTTGTACTGTTGGGGGAAATGCGAGAGTATAAATGCACTAATTTTACAGTATTATATATTAGTTTACAAAATTCTATCACTAAGTGTTGTTTTATCATGGTGCCTATGATCAAATGAATTTAGTCATCAGGGCAAATTTTGATTTTTTTTTTTTAATTCTTCTGGGCTACATTTCAGCCTATGAAATGCCATTGTCCAGGATTTCATTTTTTTAAAAAGTATCTGCTTTGAGATTATACCTATGTATAAGTATATATATAACATATTTTTAAAATGGTTTAAAAGTGTGGGCAAAATCGATAACATACCAAATATTTCGACCAAACCCAACATCCTCAATTTTCATCCTGCCAAAAATTTGATTTTGTTTTTACTTGAAAATCAATTTTTAGTAAAAATAAGTAATACGAATCATGATCAATGGGTATAAAATAAAGAATGAAGTATCTTTTATAAAACTAAAATAATAAAAAATTAAAAATATCTTTCTGTAATTTCTCGTGCGATGTTGTCTTGTTAGGTATTATTCGTTGTGATTAGTCTATACTCTGGTGTTGAGTTGTAAAAGTGTTAGTGTAAAGGCGAGAGTTGGGCAGAACGTTGGATAAAATTCCTGAGACTGTCATTAGTATACAGGTAAATACTCTGGGGAATGTTTATTGTTAGGTAGGTGTTGTAACCACAGTTAGCACTATCAGTCGGTCTAACATTCTTGTAAATTGTCACGGGAAAGAGTTAGGAGTGATAGAGCCAATTAATTTTAATGATGATAATATGTCATTTAAACTTATGACAGCGACAGTAGCGAAAGTTTTGGTTTTGGTAACGAATGTATTCACTTACCCATGACTACAGAATTGGCGCCCAACTGAATAACCCACGTAGAGAACCAAGATGGCGGAACAAGTCAAAGCGTATTAACGAGTGCTCTTGTATTATAGGAAGTTTACAGATTCTGACATTTTGTAGTATGATTCTTTCTGAACGACAACGCGTGCAAGTGAGTTAGCTTACTATACTTCTCAAAAGTCTAACGCTCTGTTCTATTGTGGCAAAGTTTGTTATAGAAAAGATCGTTATCGTGTCCTGAATGCAGCTCCTACCAAACTCGCTTCTAAACGGCAATTCAGCATTAACGAACAGTTCCCGCCGGAGATAAACGAATGCCGTCGTGTTCGCTATCCAGTCTTCAAAGAGGCTAAACGTAACAACCGACAAGTGCGACTAAAAGCTGACAAACTGTTCATTGACGGCCGACAATACCATCCTCCCCCTCCTCAGCATCATCCGGATTATTCCGACCGCGCTCCTCCCAGAGGGACCCCCAGCAGCCTCAATATCCAACTTTGGCGCCTACAGGATGCGTCCAGACTCGCGCGATCAATGCAGACACACCGGTGTATCTGGGGAAACCGCCGCGCGTTCCAGAGATCAAGGGCCTCAGGATAGTGCGGGTCGCCCTCGAAACCAGCCTAACTCGTGTCGTTAGGACAGACCAACAGGAGGTCCACCCTTTTGTGGTACCAGTAACATTAATTTGTTTTACTTTATCTTAAGTTAACGTATGTGGTATAAAACAAAAGCTTATAGTTCCAGAATTCCTAGATCTTATACAATCCTATGATATTTTTGTTTTTGTTGAAAGCAAAACTGACGAATTTGATATTTTGAATGTCCCTGATGGCTTTTCTTATTATGTTAAAAACAGGAAAAAGTTCTGTAAAAAATCTGGCGGAATAGTAATAATATACAAAACTGAGCTCAAAGCGTTGTTAAACTTTCATCAAACAGAATCCGAATTTGTGCAATGGGTTTCTCTATCTAAATATGACATAAAACTATTACTTGGAGGTATTTATATCCCGCCTGATAACTCAAAATACTCTTCACGTGAGGCTTTTACTGAAATTGAGAACGAATTGATTAAACTTACCAAAAACTCACCTCAAATTGCTCTAATTGGTGATTTTAATGCAAACACCAGAAACTACCCTGATTTTATCGAGCCAGACGAAGCTCTATCAGATATACTGAATATAGATACAACTGATGAATTACACTCATTCATGTATGACTATAGAAAACCTAGCTCGTCTAACACTCCACTTTTACGATATAGTGAATGTAATGCGGGAATTAACACCTATGGTAGTAAACGTCTTGATTTATGTAAAACATAATATCTATCTAGCTAATGGCCGCACTGGCAAAGATAAGTTTATCGGTAAAAGAAACATGTAATGAAGCAACTGTAGTTGATTACCTTATTGTATCAGCGGATCTATTTAATGTGATATCTAACTTTGAAATAGTTGATTTTAACCATTATTTTCGGATGTTCATTGCAGAGTTGAGATTGTATTTCGCTTTACATATAGCTCTACTTTTATAAAAAGAACCCAAACCCTGTTCAATCTCAATCTAACGATAACTCCTTAAAATGGCAAAACAACAGAAGTAATTACTTTATAAACGATGTTGAAAATGATAATGAAGGTATCCTAAACGACATTAATCAAAAACTAGATAATTTACTAAGTAAGGAAATAACAGATATAAATAGCTCTGATATAAATTGTTATAACTAACGATATAGGTAAGCTATTTAAATCAAGCGCTTCAAAAGCATTCGAAGTAAAATGTTATAAGAGAAAACATAAACAATAGTACAAATAAGCCATGGTTCAATGGGTAAATGTGCTAAACTTAGGAAGGAATTTCATAAAGCAAAACAAAAATATAATAGAAGTAAAAATAATGTGAATAGAATTAATCTTAAACATAATAGCAAGAAATACAGGAAAGAGATATACAAATGTTATAAATCATATCAATTTAACAAAGAAAAAGAAATAAGAGTATTATTCAAGAAAATCCCCAAATCTTTGGAATATACTTAACAAACTTGATGGACCTGGTAAATCACGTGACGTTAATTTATCTATCAATGAATTATACGATTATTTTAAAAACCTTAGTGGTAGTACCCTTAATGACAAAGATGAGTTTGATATGACAAATATACTAGATGAAAAAAATATGACATTTAACAAACCTATATCAGAAGAAGAAATAATAAAGGCGATCAAAAAGTTGAAAAATAATAAAACTGGTGGTTTTGATGGAATTATAAATGAGTACATTAAAAATACAAGTAACTCTTTATCACCCGTTTATGTCAAACTGTTTAAAGATGCTCCACCGCTGACAAATGGTATTTTTTCACCATCAAAAACAGGAGAAGACTATTTAGTATTTTTCTTCAGTTACAAAAGTTACTTACTTTACACCATTACCACCATTGAAAAGTTTGAGCTTCTAATTTTACTTCAAGTTAAAAATATGAAAAATAATTAATTGCATCCCGAAAAAATTCCGTGTCACTATATCCTATATGGAATGAAGTACTGATTGCGCATGCACCAAAAGCGAAATAAATTATTTAACATTATTTTTTGTGTTAATTAGACATATATATACACGATTAAATACCTATTATTGTTCAAATTATGAATATCATTTATGCTCTGTCGGCGGTGGAGCATCTTTAACATAATTTTAGAAACGGGTAAAGTTCCGAAATCATGGACAGTTGGCGTTATTAAACCAATTTATAAAAACAAAAGCGATGATAGAGACCCGGACAACTACTTGTATAGGGCAATAACTTAAGTGTCATGTTATGGAAAAATATTCACTGCAATTATCAATGAAAGGCTGAATCACTACGCAGAAGACGTTAACCTTATTTCTAATGCGCAAGCTGGGTTTAGGACAAATTATTCAACCGCGGAAAACATTTTTATCCTACACTCGTTAATCTCTATATATCTTTCACAAAAGAAAAAAATATATTGTTCCTTTATTGATTTTAAGAAAGCATTCGATACTATATGGCGCGTAGGTCTATGGAAAAAGTTAATTGCTCAAAATATAAGTGGAAAAGTTTTCCGAGTCATTTACAATTTATATTTGAACACTAATTCTTGTGTTAAAAATGGAAGCGAAATGTCAGATTTTTTCATATGTAATGTCGGAGTAAAACAAGGTGAAAATTTATCTCCGATTTTATTTTCCTTGTATTTAAATGATTTAGAAAGTTTTTTAAGTGAAAATAATGTAAATCCGTTACACACATTGGATTGTATCTGAAACTTTTTATTATCTTGTATGCCGACGATACTGTTCTGATGTCGGAATCAAGAGATGGTCTCCAAAAAGCACTTGATTGTTTCCATAGATATTGCGAAACATGGAAACTTACTGTAAACGTAAATAAAACAAAAGTAGTGATTTTTGAAAACAAGAAAAGTAGAAGAACACATACATTTACTTTTAAAGCGAATAGTCGGGCAAAGAAAAGCAGTCTAAATGCGTTCATTAGCCTTCCAAAAGTTCTCACATATTAATACGACGATCAAGTTCTGCTTAAGTTTCCAGTTTCTGACCATTGAAATAAAGAAAAGTTGAAAGCGAGGCTGCGTGGAAATGTAACCACGGACATAGTCAGCCGGGAGGACGTTTTAGGATTCCTATACTTTAAATTAATTTCTTCGTACGCAGACAGATTTTGACGAGAGATTTTATTTTTCTATTTCATAAGAAATTAAACAGGATACATTCACACCATTTTTACCGACTTTAGCTATCCTTGCCCGACTGTTCACTTTAATAATGATAGGCTAAAAATTGAAGATTCCTAATCATATCTTGGTATTATATTCAATTATAATGGGAAACTTTGCAAAGCTACAGATAAGTTAATAGAACAAGCGAATAAAGCACTTTATGCTCTATACAGGAAAATCCGAAATGCTTCTCTCCCGATTGATATCCAACTTAAATTGTTTGATTCACTCATGGCTCCTATCTTACTGTATGGTTGCGAAATATGGGGATATGAAAATACTCAAATTATTGAAAAAATCCACTTGCAATTTTGTAAAAATATTTTAAATTAAGAAATACTACACCACATTTTATGGTATATGGCGAATTGGGACGATATCCATTAGAAATTGAAATTAAAACAAGAACTCTGACTTTCTGGCACAAAGCTCATCACAGGAGGTTGAAAACTATCTAGTATATTATATACTCTTGTTAATAAACTTCATTCGCAAGGTCAAATTAAGTACAAATGGCTGGCTTTTGTTCAATCCATTTTTGATAATACTGGTTTTTAGGAATATATGGAATTTCCAAAACACATGCACTATTAGTAAAGATAAGTTGAAATTATGTATTAAACAAAGATTAATTGACCAATTTATTCAACATTGGAATAACGATATTGATACTTCATCTCGTGGTAAAACTTATTCAATCTTTAAAAGTAAGTGAGAACGAGAAATTTATCTCAAAAAATTGTATCCAGAAGAACGAAAAACTTTATCTAAATTTAGAACTTCGAATATTAAGCTACCAATTGAAACAGGTCAGTGGGCGGGTGTGTGAGTAGAGAAAATAGGATTTGTACATTATGTTATCTAGACATTGGTGATGAGTTCCATTATTTATACAAATGTGAAAATAATTTAGTAAAGGAAATTCGATGCAAACATATTCCGGAATATTATTACAACTGCCCAAGTGAATCCAAAATGAAAGGTTTGTTTTCAATATGTAATGTTGCACTTCTGAAAAAAACTTGTCAAATTCATATCTAAATTTGAAACCCTATTAGTCTCCAAATGATGTATACTTATTTTTTTTCTATATATTTCTTACTTTTATGTGTTTTGGTATGGATATATATACGGGTATATGCATATCACATACTTATATAAATATATCCATGTATGTGTGTTTGTACGTATATGTACGTGTTTATACGTATTTCATACTTATATACATGAATGTGTGTTTGAACGAATGTGTACGAGTTTATACTTATTTCATACTTATATACATGTATGTGTGTTTGTACGAATGTGTACGTGTTTACACTTATTTGTTATTTCATACTTATATACATGTATGTGAGTTTGTACGTATATGTACGTGTGTTTATACTTATTTCATACTTATATACATGTATGTGTGCGTAGGGATATGAACAGTGTATATAGGTGTATGTATGCATTGTATATAGGCTTATGTATCGTTCGGTAATGTAATGTGACATATGTATGTAATGTCTTTATGTATAAAAAGTGTGAATTGTAATGCAATGTATGCAAGAACCTTAATAAATGATATGTTTGTAATGTATTTATGTAGAATAATGTTTTGTAATGTATTTATGTAGAATAATGTATGTATATGTATGGTGTATAATATTATACAAATATAGCATTTTGATGAGGTCGATACATGGTTATATCGACCAAAGAAAAAATATTGACCGAGGACGTAGTCCGAGGTCGATATTTTTTCTGTAATCGATATAACCATGTATTGACCGAAATCAAAATGCTATATTTGTTTTATTATTTTTCTGGATTTTTTTACATTTTGAAATGAGTGCAAATCTAAATAAACATCGCATTGTAAATTCTGCTTTGCTATGACAGTTACAATCTTATGATTTTTGTAACATGTTTAATTTAAGAACAACATACGAAAACAGTATCAATTGATGCACTTCACGCTTTTATTACATGCACCCGGTACATGCGTTCTTGTCAATTGCATACATGTACATGTACTCGATTATACCTATAGTTTCCATGTCGGACACAGTCAATTAAATGTGTAGTTTGTTCTCCGTTGAAATAATCCACTTCGACGCCAAACATATATTAAAAGATTCAGATTGACATGAACATACATTCTATTATGCTTAGTACTCCATTTCGTAAAATAAAAATCGTATACATACTGTACGATTAGCTTAATTCGGCCTAATGTTGTTACTAGTCTAGGTGGAAATTTTCAAATAAATATCAAACGTATTCACTATTCTATGGCTGCAGATGCTTAATGAATGTTACTCGATTATTTCCTACTCTCCTACCGTGTTTATGTTGAAAATTTGAAAGTTTAAACTGTAGTCATCAGCTGGAAGTCATTATCATCTTTGATAGAAACCGTAACAATCAACGTCGTCTGTCACATTTTGTGGTTACGCTTCAAACTCAGGTCATCAAAGCGTTTGTTTCAAAGCGCAAGGAACACGAAGCGTTTTGGTAACGTAGATGATAACGTTATCTAAAAATAACCGTGCAATATACTTTTTCTATAAACTACTTCCGGAAAAATAGTGCAATATAGTTTTTTATCGGTGAGCACGTGGCGTGTTTTTGACCAATGAAAAGTGACAAAAAATCCAGAAAAATAATAAATGTATATAATGTAATGGATTTATGTATTTATGTAGAATAGTGTATGTATGTAATGTGTATAATATATGTATGTAATGTGTATAATATATGTAATGTAATGTATCAATGTAATGTGTATAATGTATGTAATATAATGTATGGAATTAGTTTTTGTAGAAATAAAGTACGTATGTAATGTGCAATATATATGTAAAAGTAATATAATGTTTTATAAACAGGGAATGTAAAGTTTGTATTGAAAATATATTACATGTTAATGTAAGGATGTGTAATGTCATTATGAGTGTAATGTGATGTATTTATTGCTTAACTTGCAGAACATTAATTATGTAATGGATGTAACTCTGTTCTGTTTCATCTCTAGAAGTATTTGTTTTGATTGGGACCTCCTGATTTCAACACACAGATCGTGTGTATTATGGAGGTGAATTAAATGAGATTGAATTTAATTGGAAGGGTTCTCGTGATGTCTTCCGAGGGAGGAGGCATTCGAGAAAAGGAGGATTGGACCCGGGGTCGATCAACGGTGGCCTATGGGTATTTGGGTATGAGGAAGTGAGATAGTAACATTTTAAATGCATTGTTATCATTGTAACGAAGTAAAGGCTCCCTGATTGGTCGATATTAAGATTGGCTTTGTGGTATTATTTTGAGATTAAATATATTTTATTTCAAAATCAAATGTAACTCTGTTTGCCTCTTTAATAATTTTCGATTAAATTTGAAATAGTTTTATCTACATAAGAAAGATAGATAATATTGATTTGTATCTTTTGAGACTGAGTTACTGACAAAAATATATTTCTTTCCAATAATTGTTTGATTTTGATATTAATAAGGGAACTATTTGTATCGCGCAAAAGCATATGTCTAGTTGTTACGCTTTTTTGTACTGTTAGGGGAAATGCGAGAGTATAAATGCACTAATTTTAATGTATATATATTAGTTTACAAAATTCTATCACTAACTGTTGTTTTATCATGGTGCCTATGATCAAATGAATTTATAGTCATCTAGGGCAAATTTTTATTTTTTTTAAATTCTTCTTGCTACACTTCAGCCTATGAAATGCCATTTTCCAGGATTTCATTAAAAAAAGAATCTGCTATAAGATTATACCTATGTAAAAGTATATATAGCATATTTTTAAAAAGGTTTTGTGGGCAAAATCGATCACATACCAAATATTTCGACCAAACCCAACATCCTCAATTTTTTATCCTGCCAAAAATTTGATTTTGCTTTTACTTGAAAATCAATTTTTATTACTTGAAAATCAAATTTTAGTAAAAAATAATAAATATCATGACCAATGGGTATAAACTAAAGAATAGAGTATCTTTCATAAACATAAAATAATTAAGAATAAAAAAATATGTTCAAAAGGAGGACACAAGGGGTCCCCTTGCCACATGCCAAACGTTTTGTTTTCAATTTATGCCCTTTATGGCTTTTTGAAAATATAAAATAGATGAAAAAACACATATAAAGTAGTTATGTACCTAGACCTTTAACACTGCAAAAATTGAAAACAAAATTGGAGCGTGAGCAGATTTTGCAACCCTATTTTTCAAGGTGTTTTTCTTTTCTTTTTCCAGATCCTTATTTTATAAAAGCTTATATTAAATGCGGCATATCCAGATCGAATTATTAACTGATGTGTTTATTGACGTAATCTTCATTATTGAATGAGTCATGAAACTCAAAAGAAGAAGGCCATAACGAGTAATGACACAATTCCGGATATTCTTGTTCCTGTAGCGGGGGACATGTTTACTTGTATTTGATTGTGACTGAAAGTGGCTCAGATGGCGTATGATAGCTGTAAGTGTGCTCCACTGTTTTGTCAGTGTGTCAAGTCCCTGTGCGATGTTCCGTGTCATCTGTCCTTGACTGTCACCTGTAATACAGGTGTTCTTTCTGTAATTTCTCGTGCAATGTTGTCTTGTTAGGTATTCTTCGTCACTTCAGTCAGCATGACCATGACGCTTCCCTCATAAGTTTCCATTTCCCCCCCCTGTTTATCATTATTATTTAATTTAGAATGAGTAATCATAGTTTATCATGGCCAGCATTGTAAAATGCTTCCACAAAAAAAAAAAAAAAAAAAAACAAAACAATATTAGCTATATAAGATTAAACTTATTTGATTTAAAATCTATCTTAATGTTCCTGGAAATTTTGACTAAACATATTCCTTTGCATATATTATGTATATATATATATTATGGGCTGTATTTTCTAGGAGGAATTATTCGCCTGCCTGTTCTGGTGAATCTGGGGGTTACCTCCCCTGGACTGTCACAAGTTGGAGTCGGAACCACCCCTTTGGACTACTAACTATGTTCCTATCAGGTGATTGGATTAACTCCCTTGGACACCTTTCTGGGATCTCATTTGGAGTCTACGGCCCCATATCATTGGTTACCCATACCTCCGGAGTTCCTTTACCCTGATATGGCTTTAGATGATCTGTATGAACTACTATTGGCCTCGCCCCTGGAGTTTTCTTTATTTCATAGTTTACATCTGGCAGCTTCCGTAACACCTTATAAGAGCCCGTCCAACCCTGCCCTAATTTATTGTTTATTGCAGGGGGATACTATCTCCAGACAAAACTGTCTTCCGAGAAATCCCTCTCCTTTACATCCCTATCATAGTAAGTTTTTTGACGCTTCGCAGCTTCACCCAGTTTCCTAAATGCAAACTTATGGGCGGACCTTATAGCTTCCTGTACCCAAAGGACATACTGGTTTGTACATATCTCCTTAGAGCCTGGGGGTAACCTGACCATCATATCAAGGAGACAAGGTGTCTCCCTACCCAACATGACTAATTTAGGGGTGCACACTGTACTAATATTTCTACTGGACCTATAAGCCATCATCACATAAGGTAAGTGATCATCCCAATCATCCATTTGCTTGTTCACAAAAGAGGACAACATCTGGATCAAAGTCCTATTAAACCTTTCTACATGGCCATCTGACTCTGGCCTGTACGGTGTCGTTCTAGTTTTCTCTATACCTAGTTCGAACAAATAGTTTAAAAAGAGATCTGACTCAAATTCTCTCCCCTGATCAGAGTGTATATACCTTGGTGCACCAAACCGACAAATGAATTCAGTAACTAACTTAACAGCAACTGTCAAAGCTGTATGGTTAGGCACTGCATAGGCCTCAGTCCATTCTGAATAATTATCACTGACCACTATGATGTAACTATTTCCATTTGCAGTTACGGGGACCCCACCCATGATGTCTATCGCTATCCTTTCTAATGGACCAGACACCGCCTCTGATGGATGTAATGGCCCTGCCCAAGTGACCTGATGTTTTAAAATTATGCAGATACTGTAACACCTCATCCCTGTTACGGGCTGGAGCTATAATCTGTTTGTGTCCCTTGGCTGGGTGTGTTGAGGGTTTATCTCTATATAAAACCCCATCATCTCCTATATGGAGTAGTTCCCACATATAAAGGGAGACAATTCCTGGTGGAAATACAGGTACCTCAGATTTAGTGGGTTTCTGAGAATTTCCGCTTTCAGTTTTAAGAAAGGACCTATCACAGGATCATTACTCTGCCACTCTAATAGTGTGTCACTTCCCCAAGTTTGTAACCAAGAGTTTAGAGAATCCACAGCAGTCTCGTGTGAGACTTGGTGAACATCAGCCTTACATGACCATAGCTGTTAATAGGACGTTAATTAATCAAACAAACAAACAAGCCTCTGCAGACTCGTTACTGTCTTGGCGAAGATTCTGATCTTGAGGATAGCAAGATGGGCATGTTTCACATTTACACTTGTGACTGGTAGCGCGAGATAAGCTGTCTGAATTCATGTGCTGACTACCAGGTCTATGTTCTATTCTCATGTCAAACATATCCAGTACACTTAACCATCGGGCCAACATCCCTTCAATTTCCTTGAAATTCTTGAGCCACACTAATGAGGCATGGTCATTGGTCAGTGCGTACTACGAAGGGTCTCCCCCACAGAAAGTGTCTGAAGAATTTTACAAACGTAACAACTACTAACAACTATCTATACGTAGTACAATAATTTTGCTGAGAGCGGTTCAGAGCCCTGCTAGCGTAAGCTATTACCCTCTCCTCCCCATTTTGAACCTGGGACAAAACAGCCCCAAACCTGTCAGACTTGCGTCTGTATCTAATATAAAGGGATCATTACTAGTGGGGTAACTCAGAACCGAAGCGCTGGTAAGCAGCTCTTTAAGCTTGACAAACGATTTGTCACACTCATCGTCCAAAACAAAATGCTTATTAGATCACCTGACCATAGGTCATGGTGACCTATTGCGATAGCCTTTTGTTCGTCGTCGTGCGTCGTCCGTCGTGCGTTAATTTTTTGTTGTGAACACGATAACTTGAGTAAATGTGAACCGAGATTGATGAAACTTTGTATGTAGCTTAAAATTAACAAGATCTCGGACGAGTTCGAGTTTCAGGGTTGCTGGGTCAAGTTCAAGGTCACTGCTACTATTTTTAGAAAATCCCTATCAGCACTCTAGCGGCTTCATTCCTTGAGTGATTTTGATCACACTTCACACATAGACAAAGTATCATAATATCTCGGACAAAGTTTGAGTGTGAAGATTGCCAGACTAAGGTCAAGGTCACTGTTACTATTTTTAGATAATTTCTTTGTCAGCACTCTGTCATGCGTTAACTTTTTGTTGTGAACACGATAACTTGAGTAAATGTGAACCGAGATTGATGAAACTTTGTATGTAGCTTAATATTAACAAGATCTCGGACGAGTTCGAGTTTCAGGGTTGCTGGGTCAAGTTCAAGGTCACTGCTACTATTTTTAGAAAATCTCTACACTCTAGCGGCTTCATTCCTTTTGATCACCAATCTGATTAAAATCAGCTGTTTGATACTCCGCTTACTACGTGCTCCGCTACAAACATCTGACAGTAGCCCATCGAGGTCACCGTCCGCGCGACCTTTCGAATAACCAATCGGAACAGCGCTGGCAAACCATGACTGGTATTTCGTAGTTCTCAGCTTCAGAGATAAGATCCGATGAGTTCCGAAAAAAACCAGGTAAAATGGCTGCGTCCATTAGCACAACCCTTACTCCACGAAAAACGTACCCTCTTGGGAATGTGTGCATTTTGTGTGGTTTCTCATACATACAAGTAGAAAAATCAAAGCGACGGGACAGATGTCAAACGCTTATTCTTAGACAGAAAACTGAAACTTTCCACGGAACGCGCGAAAACTATTGAAGACTTTCTCAATGTGAGTATTCAAAGTGTGATGACAGAGGGTGACGAATGTGGTATATGCCAGAAATGTTATCGTTCATTAGAACGATTGGCTAAACCCGAGAAGGAAGTAAAACACAGGAAAACTGAACTAAAGAATACAACCAACAGTATTACCAGTAAACTTATGTTAAACATTTTATCACCTAAACGGTCAACTATTTGCAAGAGAATGTTACGCAGTCCTAACGCACCACCTATGAAGAAGGTCGCTCCGTTATTACCTGTTGTTTGCATCAGCCCAGTGAAAATACCAGCCTTCAAGGACATAACAAATACGCTGTCGCAAGCACCAATAGCCCACTTGACAAGTATACCTGTACCACCTGTACGAACATGCATTCCAATATTGCCTGCCACTCAACCTATCGCATCATCGCTGGAAGGAACATCTTTTATACCACCTAAACCACCAGCTTCTGTGAAAGTGAAAACTACCAGTGTCCGAGCCAAAAAGTCACTTGTGAAAGCATTCAGTACCATTCCCTGCAATCCAGATGATTTTCAGTGCACTAGTACTCCAGAATTATCTACTCAAGTTGAGGTATAACATTCATATATTTATTTATTTATTACCGAATTAAATGTTAATTTGATATTAAGAGACTGATTATTTAAATAATTAAATTAAATTTAAGCTGAGTGCAAGTCATTAATGATTTGAACTGGAAGAATTTCAAAAGTATCAGGTAAAAGTTGTGCTTTTAATAAATAATCAGTCTTTGCCTTGATAAAAAGATGAAACAACTTGATGCACAAAACTCAAAATAATTTATTTCAATTTTAAGTAAAATGATATTTCATTATTACAGTATGAACAATTCAATAACATGAAGTATACATCCACAAACACCCTCTCTTTGACACTTATATACATATATTTGTAAGTGCCTTTTTGTGTTATATATTATGTATACACACACACCCACACACACTTATAAATGACTTTTGTGTATGTATTATAATAAATGTATATTAAAAAAATTATTAAAACAGGTTTGTAATCTCTAGCGCTAGAGCGGAGATTACAGATCTGTTTTAATTTTAGTTTTTTTAATATTTTAATTCCATTACAAAGATATTCTATATATTTTTTTTTAATATATAAATACACACACACACACACATATAAGTGAATTTTTGTGTATGTTATACATATACAATGTATACACACACATATAAAAGTGTCTTGTGTTGTTTCATCTGTAATTACATTTTCAAAGTTATTAATTGTTTAAGTTTTCAAAAGATGTAGATGTAGCTTCCTTGCATGTGGAAGCTTAAGACAGAAAATTTACCTGTTTTATTGTTTTTGTTTAATGAAAATTTTGAATAGGAATCTTGAATTGGTGACACTCAATCACTACATTAATATTATTGTTTCATGACAATGTTACAATATGTTGATTTAATTGATATGTGATTCTCATTACATATATAATTCCTATTCAAACTTTTATTCTGTTGTTTGAGATAAGTTTGATGGATTTTTGATAGCTAGATGCCTTGCCCTTGGTTGGCAATTTTTGTTGTTTAAAGATGTTCATGTGCATGTATTATTAGTTGTTATTGTTAACTTTGTTGTTTGTTTTTTTCAGACTAACATTATGTTAGGTGTACCTACATCATTTTTCAGGAAGAATATCTAGAGCTGCTGCAGGGTAAAATTGAGGACTACCTTCAAATCACATATAAATGTACAGTATATATGTCTATTAAAACTATGACTATGAAATATTTTAAACTTTTGTATAAATTAATATCTGTGTTTTTAAGTATCACAGAAGTAAATGTTTTGAAGTTTTGAACTTTCAACTTCTCACATTCATTAATGAAAACCTTTATGTGAAATGATAGTGTATAACATTCAGATTTAAACTTAAAATAGAATGAGAAAATGTGGTTATAAATTAATGATCTCTTGCAAAAACAAATCATCATAAATTACATTATGTATGGTATGCTAACATATCATATTTACTTTATTTTCATTAGATGTTATCAATATTTTCAGATAGTCATGACATATCCTAGTGGGCCAAGGACACAATTAGTAAAGAATGAAATGCATAAACAGCTTTGTAAAGCTATATTTAAATCAGAAAATGTTGAACTGTCAGTGACAAAGTTATTGGCGAAGACCAACCCAGATGAAGTGGTAGATGCAGCATCAAAGATTATAGCAGAAGAATCTAAAGAATTATGTAAAAGAACATCTGGATCTGTTCTACAGTTGAAAGACCATAACAATCTTCTGCACTTTTCATGGGACAAACTGCATGAGGAACTAGAAACTTGTGCACCAAATGTTTTGAAAATTGTCAGGTCTACAGTAAGTGATATCCCAGTTTCACCCAGAGAAAAAAAATTCATGAATGTTCTTCATGCTGTAGCTTCAGGTCTTCATG
This sequence comes from Argopecten irradians, assembly GCF_041381155.1. Classification (NCBI taxonomy): domain Eukaryota; kingdom Metazoa; phylum Mollusca; class Bivalvia; order Pectinida; family Pectinidae; genus Argopecten; species Argopecten irradians. Next base: position 10,689 of record NW_027187646.1, on the reverse strand, counting down.
GTCGCAGCTTAGAGATGTCAGGACTCCATTACTGCATAGCATTTGTGCTTATTCACGGTGGATGCACATTGAGGGTAAGATACTGAATTGATTTATGTAAAACAAGATGGCAGACAGGCAGCCATTTTGAATTTTGTCTAAATTACTGCAAAAATAAATCTTTTTGCATATACCAGTACAAAATATGCTATAAGAAGATGTCAGAAATTAGTAACAGCTTCACATGTATTTCATCTCATAAAAATTAAAAGGTAATGACTCAGCAAAATATGAATAAAAAATGCATGATTTTTAATTTTTAGGATATTGACAGACTTGCAAAAATTGGATTGTGTGTTTCATCCAGTTCTGTGCGCAAGAAACTTGTTTCGTGGAAAGATACATTGGATGAAGAGGTTCTGAAGCTTCGTATTGAATGGGAAAACGGTGGACGGAATAAATATCAGCTTGTAGGTGATAACTTGGATAAAAACATTGTACCATCTTTCAGGTGAGTCTGTGTATTTGAAACAAATATCTGTAAAATTTAATTTTAATTTAGAATGTTAACTTCTGTTAATTGTCAATCTGATTAAAATCAGCGTGTTGGTATAATAAATATGATAAACTTGCAAATCTACTTATGTCAATTACTATAAGATATGTGTAATGTAGCTATTTCATTTATTTCTGGTCTGCACATTATAAACTGTTTTGTTTAGTTTTGTTTTATTATATTAACATCCTATGAACAGCCAGGGAGATAAAACTTTATAAATAGAGTTTTAATTTATCTTTACTTGTTCTTTCAGAACATCTCAGCAGAAGACCATATCACTACACCTTTTCAATACAATAGTTGTAGTTGATAGGGTCATACCTGCTGAAAGACAATCTGAGGATACAGACACAAAGATTGAGGTTGAAAAGTTCGTTCCTTCAGTAGAAGAACAAAGTTTACTGATGGATGAGCTCATCTTTATTGTTGCGTCCTCTGTGATACAGAATTTATCACAGATGAAAACAATTTATGGGAAGATCTATCCGAAACATCTGGCCCACCAATTCAGTGACCGAGCAGGAGAAAAGACAAAGCAGGTGCTAATTTATCATTTCTGTATATTTGTACATGTATTAACCATAAAGCGTGTTTCACTATTTTCAAACAAAATTAAAACTTTGCCATCCATATCTTGCAGAACACAAAAGCCAGTGTTCTTTGGTAGAGCTTTGATATTTCATTTAAAATTCTCATCTTTACATAGGAGATTAAAACCAAGAAATTTGATTTATGCGTTTTTTTATCCATCTCGGACAGTGGTGTTCGACAAACGCCGATGTATTTCAGGAATTATTTGTTTTAATTATATTGAAATGTACCACAAATTTATTCGAAACATGGTGGTGATATAGGTTTTCTGTCCATACAAAGTAATGTATCAGTTAGTATATATTCAACAAAATATGTATTGGCTTAAAAATTCATCTTAATTGTTTTGGTTTCACATTTTATTCATATAATGAATGTAATTTCTTGTGTTATTTTCAGTACTCTCTCGGGCTATCAGACTGCAATGAAAACAAAACTGCGGAAGTTATCAAGCTGTTGAAGGAATTTCAAACCAAATATGTTCCGTTTAAGAATGAAGATATATTGGAACCAGTTTTCTTTGGAGGTAAGCTAAACAAAAATTTTTACATATTAACATTGAGTATATCTTACGTAACTAAGAAATCAGATAGTATCAATGTAAACCAGGTTATAGTGTTAAATGCAAGGATTTTCATGAAAGAGGGGCTACATTATCCATTGATAAGCCTGATTACATTCAATGAGATCATGTATGCTGCAAAGGTATGAGAGATGTTTTCATGTAGATGTATTCTTTTTTTCAGGTGACCAATTAACTGATGAAAGAATACAAGGAGGCCAACAAGCTATGCTAAATAGTGATACCCGGACTGGTCGACTGGAAGGCTTCATATCTAAAATAGAGGATTTCCATAGACTGATGAACTTTTTGGAGGTACATATATACAATCTGATTAAAATCTACACTGAAATAGATAATGTATTTTTAACATAAATTGTCTTATTTAAAGCTTATATGTGGTGATATGATGGTAACATGTGTTACATTTCATGTTATCAGGTATCAAATTTTGTTTATACCAGTTGAAATAAATGTCTTGTACATACAGAATGTTTGAAACTAAGTTTTTGCCCTACCATCATCAGATCAAGATGTCGGCTAGTCAATTCACCTGTCATCTGTGGTCTGTCGTCCGTTCTTAAAAAAATCTTGTTTCTGCTATTTCTCAGAGAGAACTCAAATTTCATAGGATCCTTTTGGTCTATAGTGTTGCATATTGCACTTTAAGACTGATCACAAAAACAAAATGGCCGACAGACGGCCATCTTGGATTTCAACAATTTAAGGCTTTTATGTAGACTTAACATACTTTTCCCTATTTATTAAATGTTTCGGAAACCTCCAACAGGACATGGTAAGTTCAAATCCTATGTTTGTCAAATTAATGCACTACTTAATGCACTACTTTCCCTTTTTTAGGCTATTGCAAGACTGACTTACAGCACTGAGTCTGGGAGTGATCAAGGCACAATGTACTATTTTCGCAATAGATTGAATGCCAGAAATGTGAAAAGTGATGTCAGAAATCATTACAGAGCGTACAAACTTTTATACTACACAGTGCTTGATGCTTTGTGTTGTGTTATGTTCCTGAATGAATTTGGTAGTTCCAATTTCGAAGAACCTATTCCACTTCCAGAGGACTTCAATAACTCAACACCTGAATTTAAGATAGGCTGGCTGAACGGAATTTGCAGAAGCTTGTTGAAGAGAAACATTTTTTCAATAATGGTGAGGATTTGATGGAAAAACTTCGAGAAGTGCTCAGTGATCCTGACCATCCAGAAAACTATTGGATATCAAACATGGAGGATGGGAGAGTGAAATGTCATTTCTGTGAAAAGACATATGCTTATGTGGGATCATTAAAGGTGCACGAAGAAGTCAAACACAACGCAAAGGTTCCACCAGTGAAAAAGCCAAAACTAAACAAGGACAATGATGAAATTGAAAGTTACTGTAATCTGTTGTTTAAACTGACTTTGTTGCACAAAAATTTGGACTCGGCTGTGGACATGGCAGATGGATATCGTTCCGTTCGCTCCGCGAAATATGAACTTCCCATTTACAATCTTACAAACAAAACCAAATATGGTATTGGATCTGTCCATCTCATTGCCTTAACAGAAGGCATTTTACCTGATGACCAAAGAATTCGGCTTATAGCAAACCGATGCATAAATTTACAGGGAGGAGCCAACAACAATATGGCGTTAGATGAATATGTTGAACTTTTGAACCGTGATAGTAAAGTCACTTGTTCTGGATTCCAGACAAAAGACAGCATTTTAGCTCGGTCAAAGGAATTTCCAATACTAATGAACTTTGTGAAGCACTACGATTCGGTATGTGATGTTTCACAACGTAAAGGCTTCCATCACTTGCCATCTTATTGTGAGGATGTGAAGAAGTGTTTCATGGATCTTATAGATCTTGATGCATTGAAACACATCAGTGGTAGAAAGATGAAGTGCAGAGTGTTTTCTTCTGACAAGAACATTTTTGACAAATGTTTTCAAGGACTTGGAACCTTCATTTACAGGCACAAACCCCTCCATGCATATCATAGATTAAGGAATAACAGGGTTTAATGAAGCAGACGAAAGACTTCGGTTTCCTGTTCAACTACATCTATGTGCTGTGTCGTAGTGATGAGGATTTGGTTTAGTATTGCTGTAGATTTTATCAACATCTAAGGTCATTTTAAGATTGGTTCTCAGTCACATTTTACGTTTTTAAATGGCTAGTGCTGAGTAGTGTATGTACTCCCTTTTTGAGCAATGGGCTTTAGATGTAGGTGAAAGTGCTTTGTCAGATTAAGGAGCTTCGAAGACTTTTATTTCATAAAGTCAGATAAAAAAGAATCAGTTTTACGTGTCAGTTGTGTTACCATGGATATCTCATAAGAATATATGAAACTGAACTATTCAATTAACCAATATCATTTTCAGAGTTGGTTTCATTTTCAAGAAATATAACTTTATTTGATATCGTATATAAAGGTTATTTGTCAATGAGGGAAAGCATTATGATTCAGTCATTCCTGTTACCATGGATAATGTAACAGGAATGGCATAATGTGGTTATAACAGGAATGATCATTGATATGTAAAAGTTCCATACTTTTCTTGATTATGAAATGATCTTGTTGGACATAGATTCTACTATTTTGACTTTTCAAGTCTTTGCAACTTTGAAATACATGCTGAAGTGTAAGTAGTTGTTAAGGTCAAGTTTTCATTTATGGTAACAGGAATGAAAAGAAGTTTGTAACAAGAATGATTCTTTCTATTAAATGAATCTTCATTGCTCTAGTTTGATGTCATCTAATTATACTATGATATTGAAATAAGTAATAATCAGAGGCAAATTAAAGCAACAGAAATACTTTATCTGTATACGTATGACTTTGAAAATGTTTAGAATTAAAACCAGGTAACACGAATGACATTTGGTAACAGAAATGACAAAGTAGCAACAAAAATTATTCAAACCGATATGAATTGATGCAAGTTGTAAATTATGATTGCACATTTTTTAAAGAAATTTCCTCTTCATTTAAATCCTGTAAAGAGAAATGTCAGAATGTTTAGATTGTTTTCATACAAATTGAAATTGTACCAGGAATGACATACATGTATGTAGCTTTGTCATTGATTCCTGTTACAGTACTTGCTTTATTTGTAACTTCACCAAGTTAATATTTAACAAATGATAAGTTTCAGTTTGCTAAAATATTCTGATGTTTTCTTGTACTTCAATAAAGTCTCAGAATCGTTAATCTTGCCTTTGTGTGTATCTAAATGAAATGTGGTTAAAGCTATGTGTAGTAGTTACCGGTACTAGTATAATGAGGGGCCACGGTGGCCGAGTGGTAAAGATTTCCCAACATATTACCACAAGCCCTCCATCTCTGGGATGCAGGTTAGAATCCCATGTGTGGCAGTTGGCAGGTACTTATCGCTGATCGGTGGTTTTTCTCCGGGTACTCCGGCTTTCCTCCACCAACTAACCTGGCATGTCCTAACATGACCCTGAGCTGGCAGTTAATTATATAATAGGACGTTAAACTAATAAAACAAAACCATACTAGTATAATGAAGTTTTGTAATACTGACAACCTTGCTGTACATACGGCACAATAGCTTGTCATACCCTCCATTTAAAAGACTCCTGATGATGTTAATAGTGTTCATAGGAAATACCATCCTCGATACTCCAGGGTTACTATTAATTGTGTTATAACAATCCCTGGTTTGAATGCGAGATAGTCCAGTGGTGGATACAAAGACAACAATAGAAACTCCTGGAGTATCGGGGATGAGAGGATATTGGTTGTGCGTGTATGAAATAATTTGAAAACGATTTTCAGTAAAACAGCTATTTTAGTATGAACGGTTTTATTAAATGGAATACGAATACTTCAACGACTTTCAAATAATTCATCCTCAAAGTCTGACACATGCACATCTGGAACTGCTTCATTCTCGGACATTTCCGATTCGTCACTTCCATCAGAGACAAAATGAAAAAGTGTTTCAATGTGTGTTCTTGCACATGTTTCACATGAACAAATACTGTTGCATAAATCACAACAAGAATAGTCCCTTTCTTTTTTTGGCTAGGTCTGAAAGCTCTGCAGTGGACAGGAATGGTGTCAACATAGTAGCACGTCTGCAGTCAGAATCAGCACTTTTCGTGTAAACAGCTTTGACATCGCTGTCTACTCCACGTAAATGGTATGAGTTATGGAGAAGCATGGCGGTAGCATTTTTTCCATCTCGTCCCACTCGGCCTATCTCTTGCACGAGGTCAACTATGGACTTTGGACAACCATATAATACAACATTATAAAAGTTTTTTATGTCAATGCCCATACCTAGGGCATTAGTTGCTACAACTATTTTCAAGTCACTGTTTGGGTTTTTCAGGGAATCCATAATTCTTGACTTGCTAACATCCTCTGTTTCTGAGTGAAACATGTCAATACACTTGCAGTCTGGTATTTCCTGTAGTATATAAGTGTATATATTGGCTGCATCTTTTATTGACATGCAATAAATCAAAGTTTTTGGGAAAAGTCCATCTTGTAGTCCATTAACAACCCATGACATTGCCATTTCAGTATTGTTGGCAACTTTATTCACCACTTATTTTTATGTTTTCCCTGTTTGGTGAAATTCTAATGTCAACAAGATTGTCTGAATTCAAATTTAGAATTTTTTTCACTCGGTTTGAAATTTTCTGGGTACATGTCGCACTTAAAGCTAAAACTGATGCTCGTGGATGCAGTGATCTAAGTTCACCTATACATGAAAACCATTTTCTGAATGCTTTTTTAGAGTCTCCTTCATCTTCTCCCCTAAAATTTAAAAACATTATTGTTAGTAATTTGTGACATATGTTCTAATATTACCTTTCTTTGTTAATAGTATTTATTTAGTATCTAGAATGGGTAATAACACTAATCAGATTAGGGTCACTTGTCAATTAGTTATTGCTTGATGGTTCGTTATAGACTTTTAACAGTGGTTGAACATTGACAAGGTTTTATGTCTGTGTTTTAATATCAGTGTTGGACTAGACTACACTGTCTTATAGTATTATATTTACAGAGTTATTATGTACTAACCAAGTCGCAATTGTGTGAAATTCATCAACGACAATAGTCGAAACTTCAAACTGCTGCAGTGCAACTCTCCATTTCTGATCACCAACTAATGTCTCTGGTGAAGCAAATAAAAAATCAAAAGATCCACTTTCAATGTCTTCGTCAGTTTGAGAACAACCTCCTGTAAATTGAAAACAAACTAAATGGAAACACACGTTGTGCTGTTTTGTTTATCGTAACGATCGGCCGTTAAATTATTAATGAAACATTCACGTTCCAACGTAAACAATTTTGTCATGATGTTTCAAACATCGATGATCGATAAATTTCATGTATATTGTAAATATTTAACAAATGATTTACCTTTATATATTGCTTTGATGCCAGGGATTTTGCTCAAACGATCACATTGATCCTGCATTAGAGCTGTCAATGGCGAACTAACAACAACTTTCATTCCATCGTCAACCCCCATCTCTCTTTTCGTGGATATCAACATTTGGTACGGAAGGGACTTCCCAAATCCCGTGGGAAGAACGGCCATACAATCTTTCTTGGCTAATAAGGCATCTAATATTTGCCTTTGTTCGGGTTTTATCGTGTCAATTTGAAAATGTGTGGCCAACACGCTTTCGATCGCTTCGTCTGCACTCATATTCGCCATTTTGACAGAAGACCCGAACCGCGCTTTGAAAGACGAATTCTGATTGGTCGATGTTTTAATGATATTCTTAGTTTCGAAGGTCGCGCGGACGGTGACCTCGATGGGCTACTGTCAGATGTTTGCAGGGTCAAGGTCAAGGTCACCGTTACTATTTTAAGAAAATCCTTTTCAGTGATCTAGCGGCTTCATTCCTTGAGTGATTTTGATCAAACTTCACACAAATTTAAAGGACCATAATATTTTCGACAAGATATAATTTCAGGATTGCCAGGTCAAGGTCAAGGTCACTGTTACTATTTTTAGGTCACCTGACCATACGTCATAGTGACCTACTGCAATAGCCTATTGTCCATCGTGCGTTAACTTTACTTTGTAAACATGATGACTTGAGTAAATGTTAACTGAGGTTGATGAAACTTTGTATGTAGCCTTATATCAACAAGATTTCGTACGAAAAAAAATGGGAATTTTTCGACAGTAACGTACAAGTTATTGCACTTTGTTCTAACTTTTATCATTGTGCTTGTGAACAAGATAACTTTGGTAAATGTGAACTGATTTTGATGAAACTCTGTATGTAGCCTTATATCAACAAGATCTAGGATGAGTTTGAAAAAGGGAATTTTTCGACGGTAACTATATAATAGAGTTCATGTCCTTTGTAATAATGCTATTATTGGACCTTGTGTTCTAAAGATATTGTGGTGCTTTATCATAATTGTGAATTTTATAATCCTTTGCCTCTTTGTTTGCCCCTGGGGAGGAGGCTAAGTTTGCAATTGTTTATATTGAATACGTCTTGGGTATATTTTGTTTATTTTCTACTGGAAATTGTTCAAACTTTTGATTCACATTATAACCACAAGAGGACATTTTGCTATTATGTCATTTTGACCCTGTCTCATCCCCAAAGGCTGAGGGGTGGAGCCCAGTGGGGTCCAAATTGCTTAAATTTTTAGGTCACCTGACCATAGGGTGATAAAATTAGAAAGAAAAATAACAACCATATGATAAATTGTTCCAGTACGCAAATTCATCCAAAACCTCATTGCATACAGTTTCATCAACATCAGTTCATATTTACTTCAGCTTCTGTGTTGAATACAGGAGGGAAAAATTAACACACCATGTGTTAAAGTCCCTCATAGCTATTATGTTGGCCCTTAAATGACAAATTACTATTGGGGTGTCAGGTGACCGTTAAGGCCCATGGGCCTCTTGTTTTTCCTAGTCAACTTGGTTAATGGAGATGCTATAGTGGAGAAACTAGGGATAAACCTACGGTAGTAACCTGCTAATCCCAAAAAGCTCCTAACCTCAGTGATATTGCCAGGTACAGGCCATTCGCTAACAGCCTTGACCTTACTCGGGTCACAGGTTATCCCCTTATCAGACACAATATGGCCCAAATACGAGACATCTGTTTGAAACAGTGAGCACTTCTTAGCTTGAGATTAGCCTTCCTAAAACATTGGAAAAATTTCCCTTAAATTGTTTAAAGCAGCTTTAAAAGTGTTACCAAAGACTATAACATCATCCAAATAACAGAGACATTTGGCCCAGTTAAGCTGACCTAGGGTGAGTTGCATCAACCTTGAGAATGTAGCCGGAGCATTACAAAGGCCGAAAGACATAACATTGAACTCATATAGCCCTTTATGCGTACTGAATGCTGTTTTCTCCCTATCTTCATAAGCCATCTTACACTGCCAATACCCACTGGCAAGGTCAAGGGTGGAGAACCACTGCGCCCCTGACAGAGTGTCGAGTGCAACATCTAGGGAGTGGGTATGCGTCCTTCTTTGTAATGAAGTTTAATTGTCTATAGTCAATACAAAATCTTATCGACCCGTCTTTTTTAGTGATGAGGACAACTGGGGCAGACCAAGGACTAGAGCTAGGTCTGATAATGTTACCCTTAAGCTTTTGTCCAATTCTATTTCAACTATATCTTTTTGAGCTGGGGACAAGCGTCTAGCTGGTATTTTAACCTGTATCGTTTGGTTTGTTTATTTTTACGTCCTATTAACAGCCAGGGTCATGTAAGGACGTGCCAGGTTTGTTGGTGGAGGAAAGCCGGAGTACCCGGAGAAAAACCACCGACCAGCGGTCAGTACCTGGCAACTGCCCCACATGGGATTCGAACCCGCATCCCAGAGGTGGAGGGCTTGTGGTAATATGTCGGGACATCTTAACCACTCGGCCACCGCGGCCCCCTCGACCTTGTGTTCAACAATACTGGTCTGACCTAATTTGACGACTTCGAGTTTTTCAACTTTGGAGAGTTTGAGTGAAACATTCTCAACTAATGGTTTTAAATGATCTGGAAGCTCCTGCGTTTTATCTACCTGGCAATCTAGGGAATATACTTCTCCAATGGAATTTATACTCCCAACTACCGTGTTTTCACTCAAATTGATCAGATTGAGGACAGAGATACATATCACTTGGTCTCCGGGGTGTTCTGGCCATTAACAACACCTGATTAACTACATACGATATTGGCTCAACAAGTCCCTGTGTTTCACTTACCCTTGTGCCCTGTAGAACTCCATATACATATACCTTCAGAAAAACCTCTGAGCTGGGGGGTATTTTTACAGAATCAACAACCCTAATACGAGCACAACCAGTATAACCGTTAGTGACCAAATCCACTTTCTGACCTGCTAACTTTATGGTTTTATCCAAAAAAGTTTATTTCCCCATCATGCTTTGAAAGGAAATCAATTCCCAATATGCCATTTAACCTTCTAACTTAGCTACAATAGCTTCCTGCTCATAGACTAAACGACCTTTTTGATCTTGAATGTAGCCTTTCCCTGCACTTGTAATTCATTTCCAGATGCTGAATACAACATAAGTCTTACAGGATTTAATGGTGGACGCTTATCTTCAGGTAGTGCAAAATATAACTCATCAGTGAATATTGTTACTGACGATCCAGAGTCTATCAGATACCTAGAGTTCCTGCCCATAACTGAACCATCCAGGAAATGACAACCAGACACTATAGAATTTTATACTTATTTTAGTATGAGGCCCTTCCGGAAATTATTTACCAGCTCTTCATTTATTTCCGTACAATCTGTCAAACGTGCGGGCTCATGCTCGACCTCTACATGTTTTTTTTTGAACGGTTGAGTTAGAATCTACTTCCTTTGGACAATTTTTCTTCATGTGCTACATTTCACCACATTTGAAACATTTCCTAAACCTAGGATTATCCCCCTTGATTCAGCTAATTGCTTGCCTAGATTCTCAAATCCTTCAAGCAACCG
>NW_027187645.1:0-69844 GCF_041381155.1 Argopecten irradians | reverse complement strand
CTCTAACGCCAAACAACAACATGTGTATCCCCTGTCCCAATCTCTTTTGTTTTCAAAACAATAAGATCTCATCATATTCTTCAATGTCTGATGAAAACGTTCTAAAGCACCCTGAGACTCTGGATGATAAGCACTAGACTTATACTGCTTGATCTGGATCTGGTACATGACTTGTTGAAAAATACCAGACATGAAATTCGAACCTTGGTCCGATTGGACAGCTTTTGGAAGACCAACCAGTGTAAAGAATTTAACCAAAGCCTTGACTATGTTAGGGGCCTTAATATTTCTGAGTGGAATGGCTTCAGGAAAGCGTGTGGAAACACACATAATAGTTAAAAGATACTCTTTCCCAGACTTAGTTTTGGGTAGAGGACCTACACAGTCTATAATGACTCTACTAAATGGTTCCTCAAATGCTGGAATGGGGTGCAGAGGTGCCACAGGGATTTTCTGATTAGGTTTCCCTACCACCTGACAAGTATGACAAGACCTACAAAAATCAGCCACATCCCGTTTCAACTTGGGCCAAAAGAAGTGATCTAAGATCCTGTTATAAGTCTTGGTCACACCTAAATGCCCTGCCATAGGTACATCATGAGACAAACTCAGAATATCTTGCCTATACCTTGGTGGGACAACTATTTGATTGACGACCTTCCAGTCTTCCTCGGGAGACACATCAGGGGGACGCCACTTGCGCATCAACACACCTGACCGACGGAAGTAACAAACCGGGACTTTCTCAGCCTCTTCTTCACTCAAAGCCTGATTACACAATAAGGAGATTTCAGGATCTTTTTCCTGTTCTACTATAAGCTCCTCTCTAGACAAAGATGATTTACTCATCATGTCATGTCAGCCAATGAAGTACCTTTGTTAGGAACAACTCCATCACTATCAAAGTCTACAGGATTGCTCAAAAGATCACACTTACACCCGACATCCTCTATATCATGAGCCAAGAAAGTGTCACCTAACCCTGGACTATTATGATCCTCAACTACTGCAACATCAGAAACCTTCTTACTCATTGAACGAGTTACAGCACAAGAATTTCATGAAAATACCAGGAAATTTGCCTGTTGAATAGTCTCAAGCAAAATAGCTTTCAAAATAGCTTTCTTGACTACTTGGTAATTTGAAATCTCATTTACAGACAAAGAAAATAAATGTCTCTAGCTTTACCAATCAAGACACTTTGAAGAAGCATTGTAAGCTTATCTTCAGGCCATTTCATACTATCAGTTTTTCTCAAAATGCAGAAAATACTTGTCAACTTCTTTTAACTTGAAAAGGAACTTCCAGGGAACGCTTTAACAAACTGTTTCTACTCCATAAAACCTCTGTTTCCTAGCTGTTGAACCCCTAAAAGTTGGATTACTTTACACTGTCCTGAGAAGCTAGCTCTAATTCTTTAATTCTAAGTTTCTTCATCAGGTTTAATTTTGGCTTCTCTAAATCTAACATCTTATCTCGGACTCTTATCTCTCACATCTCTTTTTCTCTTAACTCCTTTTCTATTTCTCTTTCTCTCATTTCTTTGAGAAACCAGCAGCTAAATTCTTTCTCTATTTGTTATATATTCATTTTCATTTCATGTTCAAGTTTTACATTTCTAAAGTAATTTGGATTTCTGAAGTGACTGTTTCCTCTATGTTACTAATGCACTAGAGTCAAATTTGCCATGTAAAACAAAATATCTTATAATTACATTCCGAATTTGAGCTTTCCACAAATTAGTTTTGATAGCTAGGCCTAAATGTTTAATCAATAACACAAATCCTTCTTATTAACTTGCAAAAAACTTCCAGGGATGGCGCTTTAACAAACTGTTCTACTCCATAGTAGTCATGTTTATCTAGATATTGGTTTCAAATGTAAACTCACAGTTTGTCATTACAAATTTTTATTAAAATATCTTAATCAATTTTTTTCAAAGTAGATTTCACAAATAAAATATCGATCTCGGACACGAGCCCCCAATTCTGTTATGACCCAGAATAACAGAAATGAGAAACCAGCAGCTAAATTCAAAACACAATTTAATTATATATACAATATTATACAGAGATGGTTTACAATATCTAAAGTAACTGGTGGTGGTACAAGAGTAATACGATGACTTAAAGTGTTACTTATTTGTATGCGAAAGTCCTGGTATAATCCTTGATCCTTCCAGGTTTCAAATTAACAATAATCACAAATCCACAAGGAAATTGAATGTCCACAGATTATTTGTAAAGTTCCAATTGGCAATATGTCAATAAATCCACACAAAGTTGTCCGTAATTAATCCACATGATAAAGTCACAATATTGCCCAAAAATCTAATTATGGCACTGTACAATTCTTGAGTATGTCTCCTTTCAGGTACTCAAACCTACATTCTGGTTATCCCACCATTTAGAAGTCATTTCTAACTAAACTCCATAAAGAATATACGTACAAATCGAAAAAACTTCAACTGTAGTTAAGAACAAAGGCTAATCCGCCAACCACAGTCAAAACCATTGATTTGAACTAACTGGACATGCTACAGGAAAAAATTGAAGTAAAAAATCATTAAGTTACTATCTCTACTTTTATACTACAAATATTACTTAATATGATTTTAGGCTTCATAGTGATGATAATTTTCTTATGTTGTTTGCAATGAATTCGCCTGTTTGACCAATGTGACCGTGAATAGAAGGTCAAGATAATTCATTTGAACTTTTTGTAGTCCTTTATACCAGCATGCCACATGCCATGTAATATAAAGTACATTATTTTGTTATTGAGAAAATCGTTTGAATGAAAAGTTTACGGATTTGGACGTGCACGACGGCAACAATGATAATGCAAAACTGACAAAAGGTCCCATCCAAAAAATGCAAAACTTCAGGTCAGAGGGTCAGATGACCTAAAAAATGAAATCAAAGAGACATTACAATAGCAACACCTTTTATTACTTGAATACATGTAGAAATACGAAATATATTCAATTTGGATCAATAATTTATTTGTTAAGAACAAATAATATTTCTTAACCACCAATAAAGGCCATGTAAATGTGAACAAAAAACATGCTTAAAATTCTGAAATTCCATAAATACATGTTAGCAATGATTCTGACAAAACATTTATGTAACAAAATCTTTGTGCCACAATTAGTTGAAAATTTGTTTGAAAAAACAGTAATTCCCTTTTACACAATCTGACAAAACCATTAGTTCATAATGCTTCAAAGCAGTCTCATTCCATTATCTTGTATCCTGGTTTCACCAAAGTCATTAAAACTGTGCTTTTGATTGGCCTTGGTTCATTAATGCTGCATTTGATCAAATTTTGTATTGTCCATTTGGCATTCAAATATCATAATTATATACTGAATGTTCTCGAATGCTATCTAGTGACATTAATAATTTATGACATCATAACTAGTACTAGAAGTTGGAAATTACAAAATCTTGAATTGTCAGCTTATAGTATGTTTCAAAATGATTTATTTACACAGAAAAAAAAAAATATAGATAACTTTAATACTACATTTGTACATGTATAACTTTAAAGTGAATTAGTCGGGCAAAAAACCAGTCTAAATGCGTTCAAAAATGCCGTCCAAAAGTTTCTCACATATTAATACGACGGTCAATTTCTGCTTAGTTTGACAAGTCTGACCATTAAAGTAAAAAAATTTGAAAGCATTGAAGCTTGAAAGCGAGTTGTGTGGAAATGTAACCATAGACATAATGGAGGACGTTTTAAATTGCATAATTTATAATTAAAACTTCTTCGTACGCAGACAATTTGGACGAGATATTTATTTTTTATTTCATAATAAGAAATAACTGGATACATTCACACCATTTTTAAAGGCCTAGACTTAAATTAGCCATCCTTACCCGACTGTTCACTTTAAAGTCCCAATATCTGTATCTGTCTTATTTTTTTCATGATTTAGAAGAATGTTTGAAAAAATAGTGTTGTAAATCATGCAGAGACATGACTAAATTGAAGTCAAGATTAGCGAAATAATTTCAGTGAGATCGGAGAAAGAAAAATGAAAACATGCATTGAAATTTCCAGTGAAGCTTCTTAGATTACCAAAATCTTTATATTAAATATGATTGTCAGGCCTAATGTTGTTTTTGGCCCAAATTTGGAAAAAAATAAACTCAAGGGTTAAGGAGGAGTAGGATTTTAAAGATAAATTTCATTTTGAGTTCCCCCTTCTGAGCCACACCCCTCTGTTTCCTCATACCTAACTTGTTCATATAAAATATGACTGTGATTTTCCCAAATGATGTTTCACACAAAATATATTTTGAAATCCACTCAAGATTTAAGGAGTTTCCAATTTTTGCAAAAGTTTTAATTTGCCATTTAATAAATCTACTTTTTTAAACTGGCCCCGACTTTCAGTTTCCCAAATTAGGTTGGAGCAAGCTCATTTATGAAAAATAAATGTTTACTCAATGACAATTTCACAACCAAATATGGATGAAATCAATCCAAGGATTGAAGGAGGACTTCCAGGATTTTACAGTGAAAACTGTTCAACGTCCGGATTAGTTTCCCATCCCCCAAAACGTTTTAGCATTTTGCAACAAAATGGATTGGTTTTTTCAAATGTAAACTCACATTGACACAAATTACGTGTGGTGTTGCAAAAATTTTTTCAAAGGTAAGATTTCTACTGCAAATGAAAATATGTTAACATTTTGGATTTAAGATTTGTTTAGCATACCACATGTAATATTCAATAACCATCGAAGACCAGCAATAGTGTAAAAATGGGGAAAAGCCAATTTTGTTAATAAAACATATTACACAGAGACATGAATTTCAAGTACAATGTCACCAAATAACTGGTGGTGGTACAAGAGATAAATACGGATGACTTAAAGTGTTACTTATTTTGTATGGCGAAAGTCCTGGTATAATCCTTGATCCTTCCAGGTTTTCAAATTAACAATAATCACAAATCCACAAGGAAATTGAATGTCCACAGATTATTTTTAAAAGAGTTCCAGGCAATATGAATAAATCCACACAGAAGTGTTGTAATAATCCACAGATAAAGTCACAATAGCTCTCCAAATAGAATCTAATAATGGCACTGACACATTCTAGATATGTCCCTCCTTACAGGTCTCATTACAGTTCTCATTTAGCTTTGTGACAGTTGGAGGTTATATATATATAGCTAAACCCTAATTCAAGAATATTGGAGAACCTTTCTACTTCTAGAAATATCTAACTAAAAACAGTAAACAAATAAACACACACAAGAACTTTCTGGAAATAGATCATTCTAGATCTCTACTTATAATCAACATGTTTACAAACAATATTTGTTTATACATGATAATATTCTAGAAAGTTCTATAACCTAAATCAATAATATGACCTTTATAGGATGTATTGATAATAAAGCTATAGGAGTTATCTCCGTTATCTAATAACAACATGTATTTAGTGTCATACATAACAGTATATAACAGGCAAATTGCATTGTCAGCAAACATTGTATATTTGTCTGTAGTTACGTGTGTATATGTAAAAACTATTGCCCAAAACAAGGGATTATTTCCATGTCAATTACTCACCAGTATGTAGTTCGTACCCAAACCTACATACCGGTATATCCCACCATTTAGAAGTCATTTCTTGAACTAACTCCATAAGACGATACCTACAAATCGAAAAATCAACTGTAGTTAAGAAACAAAGGCTATCCGCCAACCACAGTCAAAACCATTGATTTGAACAAACTGGACATGCTACAGGAAAAAATTGAATTAAAAAATCATTAAGTTACATAGGGAGCAATACTTAAGTTTGCACTTTTGTTTCGAGCGAGAAGTCGGGGCCAGACTTCATAGTGATTCACAATATGTTGTTTGCAGATTTTCGCCTGTTTGACCAATGTGACCGTGAATGAAGGTCAAGATAATTCATTTGAACAAATTTTGTAGTCCTTTATACCAGCATGCCACATGCCAAATATCAGTACATTGGGCCTTTTTGTTATTGAGAAGAAGTCGTTTGAATGAAAAGTTTACGGATGGTGGACGTGCACGACGGCCAATGATGCATGATGACAAAAGGTCATCCAAAAAATGCAAGTTACCCTTCAGGTCAGAGGGTCAGATGACCTAAAAATGAAATCAGAGAGACATTAAATGAGCAACACCTTTTATTGAATACATGTAGAAATGAAATATACAATTTTATCAATAATTTTGTCATTATAATATTTCTTTCATAATTATAAGAGGCAATGTAATAAATTCTGACAAATTTATAATTCAATGAATTCTGACAAAACATTAATGTAACAAAATCTTGTGCCACAATTATGTTGCAAATTATGACAAAACAGTAATATTTACACAATCTGATTAAAAACCATTAGTTCATGGCTTCAAAGCAGTCTCATTCCATTATCTTGTATCTAATGGTTCACCAAAGTCGATTAAAACTGTGCTTTTGATTGGCCTTGGTTCATTAATGCTTTATCAAATTTGCCATTGTCCATTTGGCATTCAACCCTCATAATTATATACTGAATGTTCTCGAATGCTATCTAGTGACATTAATAATTTATGACATCATAACTAGTACTAGAAGTTGGAAATTACAAAATCTTGATTGTCAGCTTATAGTTTGTTTGGATTTACACAGAAATAAAAAATATAGATAACTTAATACTAAATTTGTACATGTATAACTTTAAAGTGAATAGTCGGGCAAAGAAAACCAGTCTAAATGCGTTCATTGGCCATCCAAAAGTTCTCACATATTAATACGACGGTCAAGTTCTGCTTAGTTTCCCAGTTCTGACCATTAAAGTTAAGAAAATTTGAAAGCATTGAAAGCGAGGCTGTGTGGAAATGTAACCACGGACATAGTGAGCCGGGAGGTTGTTTTAGAATTTCCATACTTTAAATTAATTTCTTCGTACGCAGACAGATTTTGACGAGATATTTTATTTTTCCATTTCATAAGAAATTATACTGGATACATTCACACCATTTTTACCGACTTTAGCCATCCTTACCCGACTGTTCACTTTAAAGTCCCAATATCTGTATCTGTCTTATTTTTTTCATGATTTAGAAGAATGTTGGAAAAAATATTGTTGTAAATCATGCAGAGACATGACTAAATCGAAGTCAAGATGAGCGATAATGATTCCGAAACTTTTGATAACAAGAGGCCCATGGGCCTTAACGTCAACTGACTTATGGCACAAAAACAACAAAGTTACAGTATAAAGTAGTGGTTAATAATTAATATAAGCAATACAAGGAACTCCTTTGTTGAATATGTAAGTTTCTGAAATAGGTAAATGTCATTTGTTGAACAAACTTGGTAGCCCTTTGTCCATATATAGTTGTAACCCATTCAAGGATTAAGGAGGAGTAAGATTTTAAAGCCAAATTTCAGCAAAGCTACAATTTTGGACCCCCGCCGTTCCATCCTGATGTTTTCATGTTGTTTGCCATCCCTTGAAACCCATATAGATCAATTTTCGTTGAGATCACAGACCGAAACCTTAAAACAGGAAGTGGGCCATTTTGGAATACCAAAATCTCTACGAAAATGTTTGCATGTTGTTTGCCATCCTTTAAAAACCCTATAGACCCATTTTCAGCAAGATCGGAGAAAGAAACCTGAAAACATGAAGTGGGCCAGTGGCCTTCTTGGATTACCGAAATCTTTATATAAAATATGATTGTCCTTCCCTAATGATGTTTTACGCCAAATATGGAAAAAAGCCACTCAAGGGTTAAGGAGGAGTAGGATTTTAAAGATAAATTTCATTGAAGTTCCCCCTTCTGAGCCCCATCCCTCTGTCCCCAGGGGTCACACCTAACTTGTTCATATAAAATATGATTGTCCTTCCCAAATGATGTTTCACACAAAATATAGATGAAATCCACTCAAGAGTTAAGGAGGAGAAGGATTTTAAAGCTTAAATTAAAAAAAATCCCCTTTTGGGGTCAGACCCCTCAGTCCCTAGGGGTTCAAGCAAGCTCATTTATAAAAGATATGATTGCCCTTTGCCCATGATATTTCACCCCATTTGGATGAAATCCACTCAAGGGTTTTGGAGGAGTAGGATTTTAAAACTAAAATTAGAAAATTTTCTACTTTTGGTGCCCAACTCCTCAGTCCCTAGGGGTCGGACCTATCTCATTTATATACAAGAGATCCCAGAGGGATATTGGCGCCCACCAAAGAATGATCTATATCTGACAAAGGAAAGATGGATCTTTTCTCTACTTTTTAAACTTTTTCAAACATACTACATATAAAATTTGAGACAGATCGCTTCAGTACCTTTTGAGAAATAGCGGTAACAAACTTCAACTATCAAAATCCAAGATGACTCCTTGGCGGCCATCTTGTTGATCAATCGGTCCCAAATCACAATATGCACAACTAGGGCCCTAGGGGAACCTACATATGAATTTTGAGACAGATCCCTTCAGTACTTTCTGAGAAATAGCGATAACAAACTTTGAATAACAAAATCCAAGATGGCTGCCTGGCAGGCATCTTGTTGACCGATCGGTCCCAAAATGCAATATACACAACTAGGGCCCTAGGGGAACCTACATATCAAATTTGAGAAAGATCCCTTCAGTACAATCTGAGAAATAGCCATAACAAACTTTAACTATCAAAATCCAAGATGGCGGCCTGGCGGCCATCTTGTTCACCATTTGGTCCAAAAATGCAATATGCACAACAAGGGCCCTAGGGGAACCTACATATTAAATTTGAGAAAGATCCCTTCAGCACTTTATGAGAAATGGGGATATCAAACCTTAACTATCAAAATCCAAGATGGCCGCCTGGCGGCCATCTTGTTTTTCCTATCAGCCTCAAAATCTGTATGGCACAAATAGGGACCAAGGGTAACTTCCATGTGAAGTTTGAACAAAATTCCTTCAGTAGTTCTCAAGAAATATCGATAACAAACTTCAACTGCCAAAATCAAAGATGGCTGCCTGGCCGCCATCTTGTTTTTCCGATCACCCTCAAAATCTGTATGGCACAACTAGGGACCAAGGGTAACCTCCATGTGAAGTTTGAACAAAATCCCTTCAGTAGTTCTCAAGAAATATCAATAACAAACTTCAACTGCCAAAATCAAAGATGGCTGCCTGGCGGCCATCTTGTTTTTCCGATCAGCCTCAAAATCTGTATGGCACAAATATGGACCAAGGGGACCCTCCATGTGAAGTTTGAACAAAATCCCTGCAGCAGTTTTTAAGAAATAGTGATAACAAGCATTGTTTACGGACGGACGGCGGACCACGGACGACGGACCACGGACGCAGGGCGATTTGAATAGCCCTCCATCTGATGATGGTGGGCTAAAAATATGATTGTCCTTCCCCAATGATGTTTCACACCAAATATGGATGTAATCCACTCAAGGGTTAAGGAGGAGTAGGCTTTTGTATACGACGGAATAGGTCATGTACGCACGGACAAAACATGATGACAATAGGTCATCCTGACCTTCAGTCAGATGACCTAAAAATCAACTTAATATTGAATATTGCTAGGTAGGTCCCATTTAGTTAAACAGACTGAAGTTAGCAGACACTGTAACGTCGTTGCCGAGGACGTCATGTGACTATCGTAACTACGTAACGTCTGTCTAAACTCTTCCGAGAACGGGTCATGAACTCTCTGATTTCCGTTCGGCAATAATCGTAACTTCTATGGCGACCAGTTTAAAACGAAGGCATGTTTACAAGTATCGACTTTTAACAACTGCCGTACCAAAGCTATTAAGAAATCATTATAAATATTCTTTGATATATTATAATTTCAAATACATCTACAAATACTAACTTGAATTTTTGTTGATAGTTAAGTATAGTGTGGCTTTAATAGAATTTCCCCTATTGGGCACAGCCTCTTCAAGTTTGCAAGATATATACACAACTATCATGTGCATGACAATGTCAAAATGAACTCAATATCTAGGCTTTTGTAAAGTCGAATACAGTAAAACAAATGCTCCTTGTACCTATGACATACTAATTTGGTGGCAGCAATATATTCCTAACCTTTTTTTTTTAAAATGAAATGTACATTTTTTTCGCATATTTTGCCAAAATTCGCGAGCTAAAAAACCAAAATTTACAAGTCAACAGTAATACATATTAAGTGGCAAAGAAGCATACACACATTTTATCTTCTTAGTTATGTTCAAGATATATAGTATGAAAGGAATACAAATATCACTAGTTTAAATAGGTGATATGACCTTAATAGACATTTCATTTCAGCAATCGTTACATGAAAAGACCTTTAAACTCGAAGCAATGCTAACAATTACATACTTGCTCCACGGTCCATACCAAATATTGATACCCTACTCAACTTTATCCTTCGATAAAACCACCAGAAAGATACTTTAATCCGTAAGTAAATTAAATTGGAAAAAAGTTTATGCTTAAGTTTATGCTTTATTGTAATAGGATGGAAAAACGTACATACATGTATATATATGTATATACAAGTTTAGTAAAAAAAAAGTCTGGTGTTGTTACCTTTTACAGTTTTTGCACTGGTTAAAACCCTGAAATATTTTAACTATCGTTTTTAAGGCTTAATCAATTACATTAATTCTATAAAATCTCATAATCATGAAATGAAAACACCATTTACACAACTACAACTTATATATGGTGTGAAAAATCAACAATAAAAAATCTAGCAAATCTGCCATTTTATCACATCCTCAAATCATGCATATGGCCTCATTTCTTGATATACATTTTAGTTTATACAATGATGTCACATTGATTTCACCTTATTGTTGTAGCTGTAGTAGATTTATTTGTACAAAAAATGTGTACATGTCAAAAACGTTCTGTTTGCAAATCTACTGAATCCTTACACCAATTAACATTCCTTTGTTCTGTGATTTTTCATTACAGCGTATTATGTCTAAATATATCAACCAATCATAATACAGAGAAGGAATCCCCGACAAAAGAAAGGTCTATATTACCAACGTTGGGGGTTTGATGTGCGCCAATGATATCATTTCCAATTATTTTTTGTCATTTGAAGACTGAAATGTACAATATGTACGCTGTACTCACACCCGAGCCAAAGTCACAAAAGTTAAACAAAATGCAATACATAACCACAGAGGAGTTGATGAAATTAGTTTTTTGGACAGGAGCATACACCTAATAAAGTAAACATACTACTGTAAGTAACATGTCACTTCACACACATTTCACTACCATGGTCTTTTTTGGCATATCACAGTAAAACCATATATTTCCTATATATATGTGCAAATTTTAATGTTCTCTTAAACTGATTTGTCCCTTTAATACTAAAACGTTGGAACCTTGTACATGAATACAGTATATCATTTTAACTATATAGCTTCATTTGACTTAGTAATGATTAATTACAGAAGGAAGGAATTTTAATTGGTTTCTGGATTCTGTAGATTTTCACTAACAACACTCTTTGACATATACAAATGTTATGTACAAATAACTCTACTACTTATATAACAATAGGATTTTGACACATAATTTCTCGGTACTTATTTTGTTGTCGAAAAACGTGCTACATGTACAACTAACATAACATAATGGTATCAGTCTATTTTCCGATAATGTTATTTCCTGCATGGCACAGTTTGGTTATATGCAATAGTGACAAGTAAAAACATCACATCGGTTAAGTTACTGGATGTCAGGCCAATAATGCCAGTTTTCAAATGCTTTTTTTACAGGAGCTTTTTTCTGCAAAGTCTTGTGTCACACATGGTTCATTGCATTCTTCTGTCACACATGGTTCATTTCATGTCAAAGCGTTCTGGAAAATAAATTAACTTATATAATAAGATGAGACTCTAACAGAACTAACTTCTTTAAAAAAAATATCTGGTCTAAAAATGAATGTAGACAAAACTGAAATAATTTGGATTCGTAGTATGAAATACAGTAACGAAAGGATGCTTCCGGAATTCAATTTTAATTGGGGAAAAACTAAATTTACGCTACTTGGTATTGACTTTGATATAAATCTGGATGATATACCAAAGCTAAATTTTGACAAAAAAATTGTTAAACTGAAAAGTCTGATCAGCACCTGGAAAAAGGGAAACTGACTCCTATTGGTAAAGTCCATATCATAAAATCACTAATGGTTTCTCAATTTAACCACTTATTCATATCTCTTCCCAACCCAAGTGAAAAGGTTATAAAAGAAATAAATACAATTTTATTTGAATTTTTATGGGATAGTAAAACAGACAAAGTTAAAAGAGCCAATATCGTTCAAGAATATTTTAATGGTGGCTTGAAAATGGTAAATTTAAATGCTTTTATTAATTCCCTTAAATTAGGTTGGATCTGGAGATTATTCACCTGCGAAGGGAAATGGAAATCTATTTTAAAGGAACACATTGATTTTGATTTACTATTAAATGTAGGTGGTGAATATATTTTAAAATGTATTAACCTTTGGACAAATGATTTTTGGAAAGATACTTTTAAAGCCTGGTATAAATAGAACAGTTCCAAAGAAGTTAAAGATTTACAAAATAAATCCTTCTTAACAGAAAGTATCTGGGATAACAAAAATATAATTGTTGATGGTAAACCTGTTTTCTACAGGGCTTGGTATAGATTAGGAGTTCACACAATTGCTGATCTTCTGAAATATCAAATTAACATAATTTTTTACTCTTTTGAAGAATTTTTACAAAAATATGATAATTTACACACCAACTTCCTTCAATTTCAAGGACTAATATCTGCTGTTCGTAAACGTCTGCCTAACCCTCAGCCGCAAAACCTATTACCACTTATACGTCCATATGTTCCCCTAAATATACGGATTTTCTTTTCAAATATGAAAAATGCAAAATTTCTATATGCTATTCTTAATAAGTCAGAAACTGAACCTACAGGTAAGCTGAAATGGCAAGAAGAATTTTTATTAGATGAAGAAGAGTGGAAGCATATTTATAACATTCCTTTTAAATATTCTGACAACCAATTCAAATTATTTAAGTATAGTATAGTAGCTAGCCCTATGTGTACTTTCTGTAATTCAGAGAGAGAAACAATGATTAATTTAATGTGGGAATATCGAGAAGTACAAAATCTATTGCAAAACTTTGAAACTCTTTTAGATGCTCTTTATATTCCTTTTTCAATTAACAAACAATCTTTTCTTCTTGGTCTTACAACTAACAACATTAATGCATCAGTCGATAATGTTATACTTTTAATCATTAAGCAATACATTTACAGAACAAGGTGTTTTCATAAAACCTTAAATATAAACACATTGGCAAAAAATATAAAAACAAATGTCTATTCATAGACATATTTTTGTACCATAAAGATTCACACATAATTGATTCCCATTTACAAATATGTTAATTAGTCCTAATTTGATTGGCCATAGGTCACTGACCGCTGTAAGCCCCATAGTAGATTTAAACGTCTTCTGATTGGTCAAGCCCCTGATTTAGCCATTGTAAGACAAAGGGAGTCCCCACTATAGAGCTCCATCCATACAGCTTCAGACGCCATCTTTGAAAATTGGGAATATTTCTAAAAATGTCAGCATTTACATACTGTTTTAGAAGGTAGAAGAAATTTAAAACATCCCTCCAACCAACCCCGTCCTTCCAACCTTTATGTGTGAATTTATGGTTGTTTTTATTCTTATTAATATATCTTTGTATTATGCATATTGTAATCCTCATCCTTTGTTTTCGTTTAGGTTACATGTTTGTTGCGTTATTTTCGCTCACCTTCGCTAAAAATTTTCAAGAAATTTAAAATCATATTTCCTTATAAAATAAATCTATTAAAATAAACGGCTTCCCCTCTTTATCAGGGGTATGCCAAGATTTAAGAGCCATCCTATTGTTTAGTCTTTATTTCATGAAAATTTTGAGCAAATAAAGTTCGAGGTATGGACCAAGAAGCCTTGCTGATTTGAATGTAAACATGTATATAACTTTAATCTTTAGCAGGACAAAAAGAATATTATAATATTCACAGACACATATCAAATGGTCAAAATGATTTTTTGAAAGCAAAATTTATAAAAAGTTGGAGTAAGTGGACACCGTTTATACAATTTGATATATGAACTCTTTTTACGAAAAAAAAAATAAGAACCAAGGATAAATTCTCTACCATTAGATAAAAAATACATCTATTCCACATCTCGACTCTATCCTCCTATACAACTTTTTCCTCTCTAACCTATCTTTCTTAACCTCTTATAAATGTCATGTATGTCTGAACGAATGTGGGTGTATGGAAACCTTTGAATGTATATAATAATTTAAGTAAACTCTTTGGTATATGTGTGAGGGTGTGTGATTGTGTGTGTAAAAGTATAAATGTGAATGTCATGTAAAATTGATACAAATGAAATACTTTTGTTTTTGTATTTATGATGTTGAATTAATTGTCTTTGTCTGTATTGTCTGTAAAAATGAAAATGATTTCAAAAATAAAAAAATTATAAAAATAATAATAATAAAGTATTAATTATAACGAGAACCATTACAGATACACCCCCCCCCCCCCCCCCACGAAAGGCATGTTGTTCAGCATTCCCTTAGTCCCTATGTATCAATTTTCAACAAAATAGGAAATATTGACAATGTGAGGTCCTAAAAATTTGTGATTCTATGGTGGCCTACAT
Organism: Argopecten irradians; assembly: GCF_041381155.1. NCBI lineage: Eukaryota > Metazoa > Mollusca > Bivalvia > Pectinida > Pectinidae > Argopecten > Argopecten irradians. The sequence goes on along the minus strand of NW_027187645.1, from coordinate 55,120 downwards.
CTTCCAATGACTGCCTTACAGTAACTGCAGTAATGGAAAGGCCGTCTTCTGATTGGTCCAAAGGAACATTATTCAATGAATAGGGAAGTCATCATTATACATTGTATGGTGGCAAGTTCCCTGAATGAAGACGAGAAAATGGTCAACACGGTATAAATATGGAGTTAAAGTTATGGGATAAATATGTTCCCCAACAGGTGACTGTTGTTTATCATGTTTATCTAAACTCTCGTTAGTCAATTTTCAAATTTGTAAAAGACACTCGCTAAAGCTTCTGTCTTTTCAAAATTTTAAAATTAACTAACTAGAGTTTGATAAACAACAGTCACGTGTTGGGGAACCTCTATATTGCAATTTTTTTTTTAATTCTGAAATAATATAAAGCTCAAACATTTCAATGATGGTAAAAGTGTAAAGTAAGTAACTTGTGTTACTGAAAGATAATATATACTAATGAATCTGATCCTGTTTTTGAGAAATTAAAATTACCATGCGTTGGAGGTGAAGAATCTTTAATTCTCCTTTTGTATATATTAGTATGTTTGCTTGTTGTTTTTGTATCTTTAACAGCTTCCAGGTACTTAAGGATTATTCTCAGTATACGTATCTTTTGGGCTTATGAAGTCATAGACAAACAAGAGGCCAAAAGTGTCTGCATCACTCACCTGGTTTAATTTCTAAGGCCAAGTAATGTTCTGAATACAGGATCATTGGTTTTTTTCTGAAGGAATTCAAAGATTTACCTCTAATTTCCCAAAGGGCCCCACTCTTTCTCCTCAAAACAACATTGGTAAAGTACAATTTACTGTTGTTTAATCCCAACATCAGGTGATTATTACGATATCATTTGATGTGAGTTTCGTGATGTCATAATCACCAGAAGGTAGGACTAATCGATGGTAAATTGTACTTTACCCACCTCATTTTGGGATCTTGAAACCCCTGTATTGGAAGAACTCTAGGTACCAAGAGAATCATTATATAAAATTTCAGAGAGAAACTTTCAGTAATTTTTCCAGAAATATTAACAACAAACTTCAATTGTCAAAATCCATGATAGCTACTGTTGTACATCTTGTAGAAAGATCAGTCCAAAACGCAATATGCACATCTAGGATACTACACATGAAATTTGAAACTTTAGTACTTTCAGACAAATAGCGGAAACCTTTTTTAAATATTGTAATCCAAAATGACTCCTTATCAGCCATCTTGTTGACTAATCTGTGCCAAAATGCAATATACACAAAAAGGGCCCAAAGGAAGCCTACATATGAGATTTGAGACAGATCCTTTCAATACTTTCTGAGAAGTAGCAATAACAAATTTCTAAGTTGGCTGCCTCTTGTTGACTGACTGGTTCCAAAATGCAATATGCAGAACATGGGTGATGTGGGAAGTTACTTATCCCAAATGTGAGAATAATGATTAGACTTTATTACCTGATCACATAATTTCTTAAAAGCTGTTCTTCAGATCCCTCAAAGAGTCTGGTTTGTCATTTCTGGAGATCCAAGCAAAAAGTTTAGAAATATCAGCAGTGTTGACATGTGATATAATATGGGTATCTGGGAGACTTCCTTGTTGTCTTCAAAGAGGCTGACTGAAATAACAAGGAAACAATACACATTGTGCAATAAGGTTTTTGAATTTCATTGTCAAACTCAAAATTATAAATAACCCTTTTCATATTAGTCACAAAATAAAAAGAGAACCATGGGCCTTAACATACAAATCAGGTTTGATACAGAAATTCACATAGATATGCTTAGACTAGTTGGCTCCATGCACCAATCAGCCCCATTTGATGTCATTGAGGACTAATATGAGCACAATAACGTTTTGTAAAATAATAAAGAGAAAAATGAAAAATTTTATTATCTAGAGAACCACTATAACTGGTTGCATTGACTTGACTTCTCACACTATGAAGAGTACTTTCCATCACATCTGTGAGTTGAGGTGATTCTTGTTATTTAAGTCATTTTGTCATTTTTTGTTCGCCCATTAATCCCCTGGGGTTATTTTGGTCCAGTTTGACTATATGTTAAATTTCATTTTACCATGTTCGACATATTTCCTATGGAAATTGAACAAATCATGCATATTGATATGCTTTCGCTATTATAATAAATAATATCCACAGAGAATAAAATAGTTGAGAGATCCCAGGACCATAAAATCCACATTTTTTGTAAAGGACCTTAGCTTATAGACCAGTCAATTTTTAAACAGTATTGAATTTCATCACATCTGTGAGTTCATAAGAAGAGTTTTGAAAGTTTAGTCAATTTTATCCCCTTTGGCCCATCTCACAGCTCCATGGGGGTTTGAACCAACTACAGTAATTCAAAATATTGATTGGCTTTTTCTTTATAGAAGGTTTTAGTGAAGTTTAGTGATTGTGCTTCAGTACCTTTGGAGGAGAAGTCGAAACTGTAAATTGTTTACAGACACACAACGGACAACGGATGACCACAAACAAAAGTGATTGTCGACTCAGGCCTACCAATTGCAAGGGTTGCAATATCTTTGACCACTTGACAGATCCATGTTTGATTCTTTTTCTCCCATACTAAGTAGATAAATTTGAAATTTTCATGGCTTTCTAGCTTTTTCATTACGCCATTTTAACAGGAATGTCTTTTAGGTATCAAAATATATGACATCATCGACAATGCACATCGCATGCATTGATGACGTCACGTAATTGTCTAGTTATCTTCTTCCAATCAACCATGGGATATCCTTGTGATTTATGCATGGGAGAAATATTTATTCATTATAGATGCAAAATCTCTTGCCATTCATACTCCCATAATAGCCAACTGAATACAGTCCGATACTCATTCAATCCTGAAAGTTCACAAACTGTTTCAGATTTTGAATTCAAAGCATTCAAATGTGTCTTCAGTGGTGAATGAGCTAAAAGTCACTTAAGCATTGAACATCTAGTGCTTCATGTTGAATTTGCCTTTGGCCAGTTTCCATTCATATTGGCTATGAACGCAAACTGAAAGACGTTAAATGCTTATATTACATTTGGTTACAATTTATGATGAAATCCCAAGGAATTTTGCATCTTTAATGAAATAATCATTGGTTATTGTCATGGATGGAACAGCCATTTGAACTGCCGTCTTCCATGATCGCTGGCACGGCAATTGTAATGTCACAATGATAATGACGTCATGATTAGCGCTTGAAGTTCATTGTCTATATGACTGCCAACTGCGTTTGGTAAGGTTACATAGTGGGACTGCAGTGAAAATGTAAATATATGGTAATGAACTTCACTTATCTGACTAAACACTGTACTGTATATTTGTAAATGCTATACACAGTGATATGGACATATCCTAACTTTAATTTGCATTAAGAAGATCCTCCCCTTAGAGTCAGTAGCTTCAGACCAGTAACTAGCTTAGGCCTATAGAGCATAGTGTGCCTCAGCAGGAATCAAACCTGTGACCTCCGGCATGCGTACTGGTTGTTTCTCTACTGACTGAGCTAAAGGAAATTTCCTCCTAGTGAAAAGCTAAAAAGCAACTCTAACCTGTATCTCTACATGCCTATTTACATTTAAAACGTGTTACACTACTTAACAATTTCCCCTTTGAAATGTGTTCACCCTAAAACACACACCAATCCAGGTTATCTCTCTCTTCTTACATCCAATTTGAGTGTTCTACAGCACCCCATGTAACAATGCCAGTTGGGATCAAACCCTGAGCTTAACGGTGGTCTGCTACACTACTAGAACGAAATAGTACCCGGCCTAATATACGTTTTGGTCAGATACTAAATGGTGCCTATGTGCCCTAGTGGAGCACTGTCTGACAATCAATTGGGCAATTTCCAATACATTTTGTATAGATTTCCAACTATTTTATGTGTATATATATATATATATGCACATGTATTAGTTATGTACAAAACAAGCATATTGATCATGATTTAATGATATCTACATAACTGATTACAAGATGTCATGTTCACAATTTGTAGACTTGCTGTATGATTTTCCTTTATAACATGTGAACCAAATGATGTCTGGCTGTGAACTTGATATATGTACACTATAACTAAATCTACTACTAGCCTTGGGGTACTTAAGAAAGAACCTGTATTGGTATGTGTACATAGATGAACAATGAAATAACTGATGTGCCCTTCAGTCATGTTAAAATAGATTAATATAATAAAATAACATACCCTGCCTTCACTTTAATTTGTTCATGTGACGAAGATAGGCCAGAAACTATCCATCCATCGTCCAGAACTCCATGTGCATACATTGTTGTCTAAAATATATTATTGCAGACAGTGGGTAAGTCCTGTAAGTAAAGAATTAAAAACAAGTGCTCATGTTCAATCCATATATAAAGGAGAATTCGAAGAAATAGAACTGCCTCCAACACATAGATTTTAAGTTTGATTAAATAAAAATTAATGGACAATTTAGTAAGGCTAACTCTGTTATAATAATTACAAGGTTCTACAAAGCAAAATTCAGTAAATCACGGATATAAGGAACTTCTATGGACCAATTAAATATTTCTGTTGTAATTATAAGCATAGTTTGCTATTCTATTACAGACAACAATGAATTTGCTATAAGTGTGTTCATTACATGTTTTACTGTGTGACCAAACCTAATGTTGTACATTTTTTATTGACCTAATTTCAATTAATACTGTGAATATTCCAAAATGTATATCTATAGGTTTATTAATTAACCACTTTCATATTGGTAACAATACAAATATGCACAGATCCTTCAGTACTTTTAAGAAATAGCGGTCACATACTTCAATTATCAAAGTTCAAGATGACGGCCTATCGGCCATCTTGTTCATCGATCAGTCCCAAAATGCAATATGCACAACTAGGGCCTTAGGGGAACCTGTACATGAAATTTTAGACAGATCCCTTCAGTGCTTTCTGAGAAATAGTGGTAGCAAACTTCAACTACCGAAATTCAAGATGGCGGTCTGTCGGAAATCTTGTTCACATATAGGTCCAAAAATGCAATATTCACAATGCAACTAGGGCCCTTGGAGAACCAACATAAGAAATTTGAGACAGATTCCTTCAGTACTTTCTGAGAAATAGCAGTAACAAAACTTTAACTACCAAAATCCAAGATGGCGGCCAGTTGGCCATCTTGGTAACTGATCGTTCCCAAAATGTAATATGCACATCTAGGGTCATAGGGGAACCTACATGTAAATTTAGAGACATATCCCTTCAGTACTTTCTGAGAAATAGCGGTAACAAAAAACTTTCACAATCAAAATCCAAGATGGTTGCCTGGCAGCCATCATGTTGACCAATCATTTCTAAAATGCATTATGCACAACGAGGGACCTAGAGAAACATACATATGAAATTTGAGACAGATCCCTTCAGTACTTTCTGAGAAATAGCAGTAACAAGAATTGTTAACGGACGGACAAAAGGACGACGGACCACGGATCCCCGGACGAAAGGCAATTTGAATGATGATGGTGGGCTAAAAATGTAACAAATGGGACGCTAGGTTTAAAAGGAAACCAAAATGTAAGTTGTGGACGAAATTAATCTCACAAAAGGTCATCCATACATTTATTCTTTCTGTACTCATGGCACATGAATCTGTCACTGTAAACTTGCAAATGCTTTTCATCCCTTGAGATGCATTGGTGAATATGACAAATACCCTGATACAGATGCAGTGATCTTTTTAGCATTTATTCTTTCAGCAAGTGTTTATTTATATACTGTGTGTGTATGTGTATATATCCAGAGGCTTACACAATTAATAGTTGGGTGGCCATCGCTCTACTTGTCGCAGCGGAATTGCCAGGAAAAGTACTAAGCATCCTGTGCCAGAGTTACTTTGCCTGTGCACTGTAATAATGCTCCAGCGTACTCCACACTGTGCCAGCTTCTTCCTCGTTCCTTCACGCTTAGTTTCTATGACGGCGGCAATTCTGTCACCACAAGTGAAATGTGGACCTTTGACACTGAAAATATAAATATGAAACAGTTACCTATGTAATATAAGCTTTCGTTCTTGCTCTTCGATCAATTCCATTGGCTTTAACTGGAAATAAGAGAAAACTAGCAACTACAGGCCTAAGCCTTTATGTAATAAACATTACCCTAAATAATCCAGTCTTATATATATGGATGATACAGACTTGATGTGAAATGTATAAGATACGCATAATTTGATATGCATAATTACATGATAAGAATTATTGGTGTAATCTAATCGATCATATTAAAGCCTTGAAATGACTGAGATTTATGCACATGTAAACTATACACACATAATATAGATTACAATATGATATATATCATAGCTAAATATAGATATATGTTTGTTTGTTTGAGTTTTACGGCCCATGATCCAGACTGAATATAAACAATGATTAGGTACTCTACAGGCCCTTACTGGTCAGCGACCATTTCTCGACAAGTACCAATTCTCTCCATCGCATCTGTATGATCTGTACGATTAGCCTGTCATGCAAATTTACATTGATAAATTAATACGAGTGTAACAAAATATTGGACTATCGATATATTGTGATTGTCTATTCGATTAATCAATGGAAAATTCAACAAGTCGATAACAATAGCTGAAAGTGTGCTAATAAGCTTTCAATAGTTTTAATAGTCAGATATTTTCATGTAGCTAGATGAACTCAGAGATTTGGTAGTCTAGCTAGCTTCCAGTAACAGGTTAACAGTGTAACAATCACGATAAAATGCATACAATCAAACAGGAAACACGGTTACCGATACTGCTCTCAATCATGATCTATCGCAATAGTGCTTTCCCCAATAGCATTATATTGCAATGGTTAAAATTATAGGCGATAGTAGTCACTCCCATAAATTAACAGGTTCCATCTGAGTAACAGTTTTGCAATTGAGTAACATGCTGATGTAACCCTGTGAATACTATCTGCAATATACCGCTCGACTAGAGAGTACTTCTCTTTAGCTCAATCTGTTGAGCATCAGACTAGTAACCCTGAGGTCCCGAGTTCAAATCGTGGCAGAGGCATTGGCCGTCAGCTGGCCTTGGCATATGGTTACATACAGAGATGGGGAAATAGTGTATTGTAACGGGTTGTACAAATGTGTTTTCATATCTGGGTAACTGTTACTCAAATGCAGGATTATATCCATATGCATATGCAGGATTGTGCCCAACCTGAGAAAAGTAATCTTCTAATAGAAGACACTCTAGATCTTCTTCTGTGGCTTTCACGACGCCGTCAATATAATGACGATTAAGTCGAGGTTGATATCAAGGCGTGCAAGACTGTGAATGAAATTAATTGGCGATTTTTTTTATTAATAAAGATAAAAGATCTGTGCAAAACCAAGGATGCACGAGAACTTCAATGGTTACTTGAGAAATGATGTGCCTTGAAGTCCTTGAGTGTTGGTGCAGTGTACCATGCTTTTTCCACTAAAAAAATCTGCAAATTTGTGTGCACGTATTGACAAGAAGGTCTACACATGCGATGACGAGAATGGAAATACAGTTGCTAGTAGACTAAAGGTTACACCCTTTTGCACACGGAGTGCACAAGGTTTAGACTACAGGTAGACACGGAGTGCACAAGATTTGGACTACAGGTAGACACAGAGTGCACAAGATTTAGACTACAGGTAGACATGGAGTGCACTACGTGTGATCACAGTGTCCACGACGAGTGGACATGGTGTCCAGGTACATTCAGACCTAGACAGACATGGTGATACGCTACAGCTAGGGATCGGGGGAAGAATACATTCTTAAATTTGAAATAATACATAATTATAATTTTTTAGTGTTTAATTTTTTTGATTACAATATCTAATAAGTAAGTGTACAGTACATATAACTATACGGTATTTTTCTTAGTAAATATATCTCTGCTACATAAATAAAACCTTTTCACTGCAAAAGTAACAAAGATTAATTTATTTTCATTAAGTAAATGTCTACTAGTGGGCGACACCTGAAGGAATGTCGCAGATGAAATGAAGAGAATTGCGAACGGGATTTAACTCTAGCTTAGAGAGCAATTTCACTAGCTCAGGAAATAATATCCCACATTTTAAAGTCATTTTACGATTTAAGTCTATTTCACCCTTGTGACTGTGACCTTGAATGAAAGTCAAGGTCATTCATTTGATCAAACTTGGTAGTCCGTCATCTCGGACTACAAACTTATTATCATGGCTACAGATCTGTCAGATATTGATAGAGGAGTCATTTAAAGATTTTAGCCCATTTGACACTGACCTTAAATGAAGGTAATTAGGGGATTTATTTAAACAAATTTGGTAGCCTTCCATTTCAGCATGTCGCAGGCCCAACATCAGTTCTGTTGACAATAACTCACTCATTGCAGCTAGAATAAAACTTAATTCTTTTATGACTTAGCCTAATCTTCGGAATTAGTCCGTTTCCTTAATGACTGTCACCTGATATTTCATAAAAATTAGTCATTTACTAGCCAACTGATGTCTTTTGTTCACGAAATAGGAAAATATATCCAATAGGTCTACTTACAAAGTTTCATTAAGATTGGTGCATATTAACTCACATTATCGTGTTCACAAGTTCAATAATTATTATCGCAAAAGGCAATAACTCCGTAATTAAGTTAAAGTTGAATCAAGCAGATTTTCAAACTCGTCCGAGATTATTCAGATGTTAGTCTACATACAAAGTTTCATTAAGCTCGGTTTATATTTACTCAAGTTATCACGTTCACAAGGTCCAATTACAATTATCAGTGCAAAGGGCAATAACTCCGTAAATAACAAGCAAATCACACTGATTTTCGAACCTGTCTGAGATCTTTCCAATGTTAGTCTACATACAAAGTTTCATTAAGCTCCATTAATATTTACTCAAGTTACCGCGTTTACAATGTCCAATAATAATTATTAGAACAAAGGGTAATAACTCCGTAAATTACAATCGAATCATGCTACTGTCGAACTTGTCCGAGATCTTTCTAATGTTAGACTACATACAATGTTTCATTAAGATCGGTTTATATTTACTCAAATTGTTGCGTTCACAAGGTCCGATAATAATTATTAGTGCAAAGGGCAATTACTCCGTAAATTACAGTCACACGACGGATGGCGACGGACAAAAGACTATCGCAATAGGTCACCATAACCTACAGGTGACCTAATAAAAATGTATAGTAATTAAGCTTCTCCAATGAAATAAAGCAAAAAACAATGATTACATAGTATTTAACCCTGACATATGACTTTAATTCATAATCACTTAAAAGTGACAATTCTGAATATGCATTAAATGTTAATTTATATTGGAATAAACCAGTTCTTCTGAAAGGTGAAGTTGTAATTGGTATCACTGTGATCTGCCTACAGGCATGTACTGTGGAGTGTTCCGTGTTTGTAGTGCAAAGAAATAAAGAATATAAGCTGGACATAAATTAATCAAACAAACAAGTTCGCCAGCCGAACTTGAACAAACCACATCAGTGGAGAAAAGTTCAGAACTACTCAAATCACTTTTATTTTGTCTTAAAAGTAACTTTCCCTAATAAAAGTAGCATCAAAATGGCTATCAAATGATTTTATGTATCCCTTGTGAAAATCTGCCTTGGTCTGCGAAATTATTTTTTCATGATTTCTATGAATTTAGGGCCCCTGGGGACAATCCGACATGCATTGTTTATTATACCGAAAATCCGCTAATCTATTTAAGTTATAATATTACTTAAATCTGTGGTGATCGATTAAATGTTTCCGTGTTAAGTATATAAGCTTTGTCCGTTATCGTTGTGCAATTGGAAGGGGAGATAACTCTGTGTGAAAGATGAACAGTCACTATTGGGACATGCACCTCAGGGAAATATGATGCTTTATTTCTCTCGATGGAAACACAATGTCTTATTTCTCAGCCATGTGATATATTTCAACTAATCACACACTGCTATATATTTAGCATTATACTTAGAGACACTCTATAGCTCAAAAATGACTAAAATAGAAAATTACCTCCCTTTATTCAGTCCCACTGTGATTTCTGTAATAATAAATATGGAACAGCTTACCAGGTAATACTTCAATTATAAATAATAATTAAAGGTACAATTCAGCCTAAGAGTACATTAAAATTTGCACATATACCAGAAACAAACCAGTTCTAATATAAAGATATTACCTGGGTAGATTAGTTGGTTTTACTGTGATATGCCAGAAAAGCCCACTGTAGTGAAATGTATGTAAATGTTCAAACTCGCTTACTGTCCGCCATTACACATATAGTGGTCAGATGTCTTGTATGCGGAACACTGGCCCTTGCCAGTGCAGTAAAGAATTTTTGGTCCAGAACTACCCAAATCGCTCGATTTTCAGTAGTGTGTTTACTTTATTAGATACATGTTCTTGTCTAAAAATAATTTCATCAACTACACGGTGGTTATGTATTGCATTTGTTTAACGTGCGTGACTTTGGCTCGGGTATGGGTACAGCGTACATGTTGTACCTGCTTAACAATGTCTTGGAATTTGTCGATATTTCTTGTTATACGTTTAATAAGGAATGTTGAACAACACATTTATGTAATAGTGGTTATGTAACAGAATTAGCCTCACTGAATTGTCCATCTCAGAATTTGGTAATTGAAAGCACACCCTTTCAAAGTCAGTTTTCAGTTGTAATGGAGAAATTCATTGTTTTTAATTTCATAATTGAATCAATCTACTTATACCATCTTTTCCTATTAGGGCCAACTTTACATTGCTTTAACAGTACTAATCCATGAAGAATGTTTGTTTTCAGCACTGTAAGTATAGGGCCAAAGTGGCCGACATATTACCACAAGCCCTCCACCTCTGGGATGCGAGTTCAAATCCCATGTGGGGCAGTTGCAAGGTACTGACCACTGGTTGGTGGCTTTTCTCAGAGTACTCCGGCTTTCCTCCACCAACAAACCTGGCATGTCCTTACATGACCCTGGCTGTTAATATGACGTTAAACTAATAAAACCAAAACCATAAATACTCAATGACACCACCAATATCAGCACAAATCCTACTGACACTGTTGTTCTGCAATAGATAAAATGCACGGGGGTAATCGTGGTACATCGGTTTTTTAATTCCGTCAGAGTGGTACAACGGTATTTCAATTCCGTCAGAGTAAAATGGTGGCTACAAATTCCGTCAGAGCAAAATTGCAGGACATGTGTGACTTTTACTACATGTAGAAAGATTACTATTGTGAAACATGCTGCGATTATTGCGGTATGTCACAACATCACTATTTCGAACACTTTATTATTTCATTTTTGGCGAGTGTGAATATATAACTCCAGATAAATGCATCTTTGTAAAGAAAATGTGTCAATTAGTTGAAATTACGTTTTGGATACATAAAAGAGTTCTGAAAAGTATTTTGTTAAACAAACAATATAAGGATATGATCATTTGATCATTATAACAGATCAAAGCCGGCGAAAAAGAAATTTTATGGCGGTTTGCTTTGATCAAAATAAAGTATTTGAAACAATGATACATTTTCCGTTCACTACTGATACAATTTCCGTTACCTACTGATTGAGACGTGATACAATTTCCGTTCATCTTAAATTAAGAAATAAAAAGTTTTTTTACCGTTTCAATCGGGAAAATGTACATAAAGTACGTATGCGAAGCACAATAAACATCCTCACTAGATTAAATATTATTGGTATTCATCAAGAAACAAGGAATATTCTATTTATTACAAAAAAGTATATTTTTTCTCGCTCTCATCTACAAAAAACAATACTACTAGATTCGCCAAAGGTTATTCCGTCATTGAATTAAAACAATTATATAAATTTACCTTTTCGATTATTATCTATAAACTAATGACGTAATAATCAATATGGTATTTTCACCGTCAATGCTGCATTCATATTGGTGAAAAGCGAGTGAAAACATAACTATTGATATTTTCACTGGAATGAAGTATATCGTTTTTATGTTTACCTTATATTTTATTGCGGAAAATCCACTAAAATGGTATAATACCTTTTAAATTAAAAGTCAATGAAAAGTATCAATATATGCTGACCAATGGAAATAATAGACATTGCTGTGCAGGAAGAAGAAGTCCAGGTGTGTCAGGATGCATTTAACACAGTACTCTAACACAGATCATCAGAGAGGCCAAGGAAAGGAAAGGGGATCTGGCTGTTATGTGGTTAAACCTGGAAAATGCGTATGGTTCACGCTGTAGAGTTACCATGTGCCGGGGAAGATAAGCTATCTGCTTAAGGATTACGTTGACAGACTTCAGATGAAGTTTACAGTGCTGGATTACACAACCACCTGGTAGTGTCTAGTAGCTGGAATAGTTACCGAATGTACTGTGTCAGTAATTTTGTTCTCTATGAACCTAATGGTTAAATCTTTTGAAAAGATGAGTAGAGGGCCATGGATGAAAGCAGGTATTCGACAACTTCAGTAAAAGCTTTCATGGGCGACATGCCGGTAAGCACAAAGACGGCAGTCGAAGCTATGTGGAGCATGGTATCGAAGAAAGGAAAAGTTACCAACATACATTTGAGATAGAAGAAGACACTATTCCAACTGTGTCCACGAAGACAGTGGAATGCCCTGGTAAATAAATACTACAACGGCTCATTGAGTGACACCAAGAATATGAGTGAAACGAAACAGCTGAAGAAGTGGATGGACACAATAGAAAGAAGCGGTCTACCTGGGAAATACAAGCCCTGGATTTATCAACACGGCGTGCTACCTCAAATCATTTGGCGTCTACTAGAGTACGAAATGAAAATGACGGCAGTCGAATGGCAGTTCAGAAAAAAAAAATACAACTTCCCCTGATGTCACTAACAGAGGAGTACACGGTCACCAAAGTCAGACAGCTACTAATGTTTAGGGACAGCAGAGATGCTAAGGTGGGAGGAGCGAAGGAGGACATCACATCTGGGAGAAAATGGTTAGCAAAGAGGACAATGAATAGAGTAGAATCATGTTTGAGGCATGGTGACATCGTGTGAAGTGTGGCAGTGGGCAGGCAAGCACTCGATGTAACAACTAGAGCAAGATGGGGAGAAGCTACGGATGAGAAGAGACAACTTATACAGAAGGAAGTCCGCCAGATGGAGGAACACACAAGAACGGTCCGGGCAACAAGCTTGACGCAGCAGGGCAGTTGGTTAAATTGGAAAGGTACTGGTCAAAAGAAGTTAACATTGAGCGATATCTGCTCTATGGACGCGCAGAAACTGCAGTTCCAGCTGATGTCAGTATATGATGTTTTGCACTCACCAACAAACTTCGTAACATGGGATATAAGAGGAACCAAATTGCAAGCCCTGGGGAAAACCAGCAAATGAAGAGCACATCCTGTCTTCATGCTCAGTAAGGTTGGCGGATGGACGATATACATGACGCCACAACAAGGTTATATCTGTCCTTGCAAATGCATTAGAGAAGAACAGGAAGAAGCCAGAGAAGGGCAAAAGGGTATGAAACTTGTCACATTTGTCCGAACAGGAGAGCAGATTACGAAAGGCGGTGTGTAAGGAAGTGGGCTTCTTTGCGAGCAAATCTAGAATGTCGAATGCAGTTTCCACCAGAGATAATGTACACATAACAACGACAAATCAAAGACCAGATATTGTCATATGGTCTACCAAACAGGTTATCTTGGTGGAGTGGGAAAAATGCGTATGAAAGAAAGGGAGCCAAATACCAGGATCTAGTAGCAGACTGTCATTAAGGAGAATGGAAGATGGAAGGTAGGATGCTTTCAGGTGCAGATGCGAATCATTGGTGCCACCTGAGCAGAGAGGAAGAAGTTGACCGGATGTGTGTGCCGGGAGACAGAAATGGCTTCATTATGGGTGTGGAGGAAACGAGAGGAGCTGTGGAAAGTGCTACACAAGTAAGACCTACTGTGTATGATCATTTCTCCGAAACATACCAACTGATTGCAGCCATTCTAGATTGTCGGATAGCTGAGTGTTCCCGAGCTGGGACTTGATCATCCCAGTCGGCGTACTTCTGCAGATTGTAGTGGACAGCGCTGAAACAATCCCGAAAGGAGGATCCACCTAATGACGGAATGATGTACTTAGGCATTGAATCAGGTTTACTTATTTGGAAATGGAAATTTACAATTTTATTATGGGGAAAAATAAGGATTATTCCAATAAAATAAGTACATGTACCATATTTGTGTTCTAGTTTTAATTACAGCATGATGTTACCGGACATTGTGAATTTAATGCATTCTAATATACAGGGTTATTCCGTGTCTCTTGGTGAATGATAGGGATGGTTCATCCGCTGTGGTGGAGTTGCGAAAAAAACAAACATTTTATTCAGTTTACTATTAATTACATTTTGTTCGCTTCCTTTCACCGGTTCCATCAAATGCCAACTCTCAATCTACCAGAGTTACTAACAACCCCTTGTTGAGCTATCATTCCTTGCGGGTAGGTAACGGTTAATACGTCTTATATTTGTCATATTGAGAGACCGAAAAAATACCTGGCAGAGATTGGGAAATAACATAATTTACGCACACATATTTAGGACGTGCGTAACAATCAATGCTTGCCTTCTAGGGTATAAGAGTACGGAATATTTTTACAGCGAATACCGCATTCTGATCAGTAAAATGCGATTTACGATATTAACACTATGTCGTGGTAATTAAAAAGGTACATGAATATATGTGTATATTTATCTACAGAAATTTGTACATACACTTTGGGTGTAGATCATTATACGTGTATTAATGAAAAGACTAATTACAACCAAGACAACCACAACACTACTGTAATACAATTGTAAATTATCGTGCTTGTTTTGAATTTTGTCTTTATTCCCTTCAAAACAAGAAAACTGAACCTGAAATGGTCTTCTAATGAACAAAACAGATACAATGTATAATTAATTAGCTTTGTCACAACAAAATAAAACGATTGGAATAAGAAATACAGATAAATAAGCTAACGTCACCGTACCACATTTGGTACAAATTTGACATATTTTTTGCGATATTTTTAATATGCATTCCTTGTGATTCAATGTTTGTCAGTTTCTGACAAGGACTGCCTCTGGGGTGTACGTCCACAATAAAAAAAATTATCGTCGTAACTGCAAGCTAAAAATAGACCGGTTTTATTCCTCACTACGTCACTTCCGGTTTTGATACAGCGAGCGGACCCCTTTTGGTACACGGGACGTTTTGCTTTGAGATTCTCGATTTATATGCTGAAATTTTAATTTATGCACTTTGATGGAAAGGTATGGTATTCATTCATCATTCTGTGTGACTGTCTTTGATATTTACCGACGATTATTTAAAAAGTACCGCCATTCAAAACACTACCTAATCTGGCGAGTCATTTCCCGTATTTTTCAGTGAAATTGAAAGACGGTTTGGTGTTACAATTGAAATATGAGGAATATCCACTACACTTCTTCATATAAACTGATTTAAAATAGAACATACCTGTTTCAGAATATTCTGCAATCTATAATCCCGGTAAATACCAATTTTCAAAACTTTTTAAAATATGTTATCAAAACGAAACAAGCACCTGCTCATTTGCATATAAAATTTGAAATAACATGCCTAAACAGTCCATATTATAACTAGGCCTATACTATAGATCTATCCAGTATCCATTCTCCAAATGAAGCATTAGAAATAAAGCAAATAGAACATAATTATAAGATATGGTATCTGGTTTTATAAGATTTTATTAATTGTACCATGTAGTGTACATTACATATTGTGAAAAAAGAGCTTGTTCAGAACTGTTTGTATGTAAAATGTATATAACCTTATAATGTGCATGTATTTAATTTGATAAGACTTCATTTAGCCCTCAATACACAGCTAATGCATAATAGTACATACTTGCTGAAAATCTTGTTATGCAACTGTATCATGAGGTTGAGAACTTGTTAAAAAATGTTATTTATATGAAAAATTAAACAAAATCATAGATAGATACATGTAGGTATATTGGGTAATTAAAAATGTTTTTATGTATTATGTATGTATGATATTTAGAAATAATTTTATAAATTACAATACAAAATGAATTTATACACTCTTCTGTTTTAATTTTTTTACAACTCTGTAATTTTGTTATAATCTTCCATTTTTTATTTTAAAAGGTTTGCATTACAAAACATTACATATTTAAATTTTCCCATATTAATTTATTAAGAGGATTCAAATACATGTGATTCATGTATAATTATTTTATAGCATATATAGATATTTTTATGGTAAAACAAATACCATTCTATTCAATTACTGGGTATATAAATCACCAATGACTAGATATCCTTCCTTCTGTTAACTTATTATATGTAATTAATTATCTACATGTAAATCATTTTTACCTGGGAGTTTATCTGTAAAATGGTAAAATTATACAGGGAATGATATATATAAATATATCCTGTCCATTTTTACTGGAAGACCACAAATAAGAGGTTAAGAAAAGTCCTCATAATGGTCATGTCAATGCAATAATATTGTATTTTTACCTGTACATGGTGCATTTTGTTCCCTATAGAACAAAGATACCCTATAATCAATAGCTCTGTACCTGGTATAATTTTTCATGTCTAATTTTCTATTTTGTTTATGTTGCAGGTATGGAAACCCCCATAATATAAGAAGAATTTCTTGAAGCTACACATACCTTTTCTATATGTAAAAACCAGACAGTATTAAATGCATGGAAACCATAATTTTTTTTTTTTTATTTCCTGAGTTTATCATCTGTTACAAAATTTCTTTTGTTCATTGGAAAACTGCAGCATTCAGCATTTAGCACAATAATTTTGGAACATATTACCATATGCAAACCTATATGAAGACGTGAATGTCTCAGAAAATGGTTTTACTGTGAAATTAAGTATGATTTTTAAGAAAAAAGATCTAGTTTATAACTGGAATTGCCCTAATTATGCTTGTTAATTTTCAGTAAATACATTACAGCACTCATTAATATATCAATTTGTTCTTTCTTTAAAGTTATAATACTGGGAATCACAATATAGAGTATGCATGGTAATAGTATAGGTACAGGCAATATATACCTGGTACATGTACATTTATACTTGTAGGTACTAGGTAATACATGCAGGTACACTGTATAATTGCATATTAAGTTCATTAGTGGATAAAAATGGATGCAATAGGGCCTAAGGAGGTAGTACAGTTTCATTTAAACACAACAATACTGAACACACAATTACAATTCTTACAATATCTTCTTACAAGTTACAGATGAAAATAAATGATCCACGTTTGTTCAATTCAGGATCACTTGCAATTGGAATATGAATTATCTATACATGTCGATAATATGTGAGTTGGTTCACGAATATATAAATAGAATCCAACAGCTATAAACAGTTGAAAGTTTATTCATATAAAAACGGAGACAGATAACCCTGAAATAAAAAGAACAATACCTGACAATATATAGGGACACATAAATGAACCGACTACTATATCTTCTATATTTATACTGTAAGGTATAACATATAAACAGGTATCTATTTAATATATTATAATATTAAATTGTATTTTAATTTCCGAGTTACATATATTTACAAATAACATTTAATTTACAGTCACTTGACTCTATGCATTGCCCTAACCTCACCGACCACGTGCGGTCCTTTGTTATACATATAATATAAAGCTTTATGGACAAGTTATTTAAATAAGTTTTAATTATATAAAGTATATTAATTATATTGCATAGTGAAGAATAAGTTAATTACTTTATTTCTAGTTATACATTAAATAAACATACCTTTTAGTACTGTGGCCGTAAAGCACACATGTACAGTCCAGTGCCTATTTCCACGTAATGTGCGGACACGCTTCCTCAAGGGTGGGCGTGCACGTGCAAGGACAGGGTCATGCAGGGTCAATGTGACACTCTCAACCAATCCATTCACTCGCCTCTCATACGTCATCATAACAACTTACACACACAGATTTACATGTACAGGACATTACATGACACAGGGACATGTAAATAAATTCAGACAGACACAGGGACATGTAAATTAAGACAATACACAGCGCATGTAGTTAAAACACCCCATATATAATACATATTATATATATGGTGAATTTAAACACCGCGACATTCTCCCCTGCAAAGGAAAATGACTCCTGGCATTTAAATCACCAAGTGTTAAACATCACAGTTAAAATATTCATAGGAAAATCAATGAGCAGTACAGTATCCAGTATCCAAGTGATTGGGGCAATCCCTACCTACAAGGATTAAAGGATCACTGCTCACTGAACAGAATTTTTTTTTACCAATATTAGAAATCAATATTTACAAAATTTATCACCTTGGCCAGTGTCCCAAGGTAATATCCAGCATCTATAGCTTAACTAGAATTTCTCCTCTGCCAAGTGAAACAAAGCATTCGTGATGCGAATATAATCTAACATTTATTATAATTGAATGTAAATTGCAATTATGCTACAATTCTACTTAATAAATGGTAAACCATAAGGTAATACACATTAGTAGCTGTAGAGATTAAATATAATTTTCACAATCAGGAGTGGTCTTGCTCACTATGACATTCTCCCACTGCTCTAAATGTCTAAACGTAGACCTCAGACCCAGAATTTGATGGCACCAAGGTTTCCATGAGCCATTCTCCATACAACTTAGGAGGTTTACAGGCTCGTCTGGACCTTGTAGCTGGAACTGAGTCTTGTGTCTGACCAACACTGCGCATGCCTGCAGCGTTAGAATTTCGACACACACCCCTGGTACCCTGTTTCGGAGAATTCCCTGTACCAAAGGTATTTGGTTGCACTGGTCGTTGCGCGCCAGCGACAGTGCGCCTGGGTCTCCTCGCAGGAATGACGTACCTGGGTGATCGACTTCCATCATCATCTGAGCTATCAGAGTCAGTAGTGGAGGAGGAACTCTCATCAAACTGTACCCCGGGATTCTGATTCCGAGTTGTCTCCCTTGGTTCATCAGCACCCTGTGTTCTAGGTAGCCACATGAAAGGGAGGAGCAGGTTCCTATGCACAGTTTTAATAGGTCCCCTGTCCTGACTCTTTCCGGATCTTATATACGGGCATATCAGCATTAGGTATACTAAGGATAATGTAGGGATCCTTAGCCCATTTATCAGCTAATTTCTGTTTGCCACATATACCTACGTTCCTCATCAGAACCCGGTCACCTACTTCTAGAGTAGCTTCTCTAACTCCCCTATCGTACCTATCTTTGTACCTCTTACCCTTCCTATCGCTTTCAGCTGAGGCAGCTTTGTAGGCAAAGTCTAACCGACGCTTAAGCTTTTGGGCATAATTCTGGCGACTCCCTACAGTCTCAGAATCTGTATCGATGCCTAAAAATGCATCTACACTAAGTCTTGGGTGCCAACCAAACATTAGGTAATGAGGGGAATATCCAGTGGTCTCATGTTTTGTAGCATTATATGCGTGAACAAGAGGAGCCACGTAAGATTTCCAATTGGATTTTTGTTCTTCCTCCATTGTACCTAACATTTTTAGCAAAGTTTGGTTGAACCGTTCGACCATGCCATTGCCCATAGGATGGTAAGGGGTAGTTCTCGTTTTATCCACTCCAGCTATCTTGCAAAGTTCCTTGATAACTTTGCTTTCAAAATTCCTACCCTGGTCACTGTGGATTCGGGCAGGAAAGCTGTAGTGGACAATGAACTGTTCGTACAACACCCTGGCGGTGGTACTCGCTAACTGGTTCCTGGTTGGAATTGCCTGGGCATAGCGGGTGAAATGGTCAGTGATAACCAGCACATTTTCGTAGCCCCCCTTTGACCTTTCCAAGGTCAAATAGTCAATGCAGAGTAGTTCCATTGGTCGAGAACTTTGGATGTTAACCAACTCTGCTTTTGGGACAGTAGGGGTTTTTCTACGAATACACCTACCACAGCTTTCGACCCATCTATTTACCTCGGCATCAAAGCCAGGCCAAAAAAACCGACGCTTTGCCAACCAGTTTGTCCGGTCACGTCCCTGATGACCGACATCTTCATGCACTCCCCTGAGGACCTTCTCTCTATATGCCTCAGGAATGACTAGCTGCTGAATAGGGTCATTATCAATGGTGGTGTTTCTATACAACACGCCCTTACGCAGTTCAAACAGCCGCCACTCCCGCATATACTGCCGCACTTCCTCAGGTTCGTGTCTCAGAACACTCTTATCAGGTCGAACCCCCTCCCTGACAAAATGTATAACCCTCCTGAGATGTTTATCTAAGGACTGTTGTTTTTCCCAATCCACACCAGAGAGTTTCACATTACCCATATCTAGAGTGTCATTCTCTATATCATTCTCTGGTTCTAGGGATGATGTGTTTGAGAGTACCACAGTTTCAGCTAATGGCAATTCCTCTCTCGTAGTCAAACAAGCACAGGAAACTGCTCTCACAAACATCTGGGAAAACTTCCTCTAGCTGATATGGGTCGCCTTGATAACCCATCAGCGTCCCCATTAAGACGGCCCGCTCTATAGACTAATTTAAAGTTATAGTTTGAGAGTGAGGCTAACCACCTATGGCTTGCTGCGTCCAGCTTTGCAGTGGTCGTCACATAGGTTAGAGGGTTGTTATCTGTACGTACCTCAAAAGTGTTGCCATACAGGTAATCATGGAACTTGTCAGGTGAGGGCCCATTTGAGACAAAGAAATTCCCATCTTATGAGCTGGGTAGTTCTTCCTCGCTGGGACGTAATCCTCGACTAGCATACGCTATTACCTAGTGTAGGAAACACGATTCTCGATTTTAATCGATGATCGATCGATATTATGATTTATTCCAAAGACTATCGATTATGAAAGGTAATAATCGATTATATAAAATGGGAGACTAGCTCATGCTTATCTTATACTGTTCTGAAAACCTCTTTATTATATGATATATCAGGGCAAAATCACATCAAAATATTTTAAACATCATAGATACTCAAGAATTTGAATTAAAGAAAATACGTCTTCATGACATGTTCGTTCAGTGGATTTCTTTTACAATTCTTCAGAAGAAACGAAAAGTTGAAATATATAAATATAGGAGAGCTTCCTCATAATAGTATCCGAATATAAAATCGATAATTAGTAAATTGTCCTAAACGATGATCGATTACCATTTTACAACCAAATCCAACACTACTATTACCCGTTCATGGCCCCCTTGATTCTGGTACAGTACAGCACCTAAACCTTCTATTGAGGCATCCGTGTTAACAATGAAAGGCTTAGTAAAGTCTGCATATGCTAACACTGGTGGAGATGACAGAAGACCAACAATGGTATCAAAAGCCTTCTGTTGACTATCCCCCCATACCCAGGAAATCTTTTTCTTTGGCCCCTTAACATTTTTGTGGGTACAGTGTCCAACAAGGAGATCGTTTAAAGGTTTTATGACTTTAGCATAATCCTTAATGAACCTCCTGTAGTACCCTGTAAAACCTAGAAAAGAACGCAAGGTTTTGACATTGACTGGTTCCGGCCATGTCTTTAATGCTGAAAGTTTCTCTGGGTCAGTTTGAATTCCTTTCTCAGAAACTATGTGGCCCAGATAGCGCACATGAGTTTTAAAGAACTCGCACTTAGACCCTTTCAGCTTTAAGCCGTGTTTCTCAAGCCGTTCAAACACACCTTCCAGTCTTTTGAGGTGTTCCTCAAAGGTGTCTGAAAATATGAGAATATCATCCAAGAAAATTAAACATTCCTTAAGATGACTCTCACCCATACAGGCTTGCATTAATCTCTGAAATGTCGCAGGCGCATTAGTTAGACCAAACGCCATGCGGTTACATTCAAAGAAACCGAGTGGTCCGACAGAAAAAGCTGTCTTAGCCTTGTCCTCCTCTTTGATTTCGACCTGCCAGTAACCAGATCTCAAGTCCAGTTTACTGAAGTATCGCGAACCAATAAGGGAGTCCATGGTTTCCTCCACCCTAGGTAGGGTGTAAGCATCCTTAATGGTTTTCCCATTGAGTTTACGCAAATCAATGCAAAATCTCAGGGACCCATCTTTCTTTCGAACGAGGACCACATTCGAACAGTAGGGACTGTGAGACTCTCTGATAGCGTCAGAGTCTAACATCTCTTTAAGATGTTGTCTCACTTCCTCATACATTCCTGGTGGAATACGACGATACGGTTCCTTAAATGGAACATCGTCTGAGAGTTTAATCTCGTGCTGCACCAGGTCTGTCTTCCCTAAATCCTTTGGGGATGTGGAGAAAATATGTTGCCACTTACCCAGTACCTGATATGCTCTCTCCAACTGCTCAGGAGTGAGATTATCCCTATTAATAGAGACCCCCAGTTTGTCCCACCATTCCCCCTCAGTCTTAGAGGATTCAGTATCCTTACTAGAGGGTTCTGGGGACCACCTGTCCATTACCTTCACATCTGTGAGATTACAGAGAGGCGATTTTGGTGATATAGTAATCGACTCCGTAGACAGATTACAGATCCGGACTGGTACTCGTTTAAGTCTTCCAGGTGCACATTCAAGTGACACTACCCTTGGACATACAACAAGGTTTCCGGATTGCAGAGAACTGCCCTGTTCTGTTACAGCCGTACGAAAATCACCATGCTTACGTACCAAGCCATGGACAGTCTTTACCTGGTTTGGACCTATGGACACTGGGTATGTATTGGCAGATTTCACCACCATGGGATTGTTAACACACAAACTATCAACAGCAGACTGCCAGGCATCTGGAAATGTAGAATCAGAGCCAGTCTGTTGTATATCCCTACACATACGAATTATATTTGTGCCAACAATCACAGGAACTTGTCTGTTATAGTTGGTCATTGGTGTTACCAGAATAGGTACACAAAATTCACAATCAGACAGAAATGGAATAGTGATATCTGCCTCAATATATCCTAAGTATGGTAACTTAGACCCACCTGCTCCAAATACTTTAAGATCAAAATCTTTGATATCCATCAGAACAGGCTTAGGATTCAGAGATTTGTAACATTTCTCTGAGACACAAGTGATCATAGAGCCACTATCAATGAGAGCAGAATATTTTTTTCCCCCTAGTATGATATGGTCAACATTAGAACCACCAACCATTCTATCATACAGAGTACTGTCTGTACTATTAGTGTTATTCGGGCTTGTCCTAACTACACCATCCCCCATCTGCCCTACAACAGGGGAGGTTACTCTTTTGGCTCAGACTTTCCTGCTGAGGGTTTCTGGGCATTACCTTTATTCTGTTTCTGGTACCCATCGCTGCGTCCAGCCTTCCCTTTATTTTGGTTTGCCCCAGACTTACCATTACCCTCAAGCTTCTTTTCGAGGACCTTGATTTTGCTCATTAAGGCACTTACCTGGTTAGTGAGCTTGTCAAGTTTCGTGTCACTCTCTGAAACTTGTACAGGGTTATGCTGAGCTTTAGCCTTTTTAGACTTATCGGTTGCCTTCTGAGCTGGGTTAAGCTCCAGGTCTACCGCTCTGACTTCCCTTAACAGCAAGTCATATGACTTAATGGAGTCATACTTGTGACGCGTCTGGCCCTTCAATTTGTCACAGCGTAAGCCAGTCCAAAATTTGGATCGGAGCATGTCGTCTCTGGCTGCAGAGTTTACATGTCCACTGTTAATGGCGAGCTGTAACAGTGCCTCGAGTCTGCACCCATAAGCTGTGACAGACTCCCCTTCTTTCTGTGTAGCAGAGTAAAACTGCTGTAACACAACTTCATTAGAAGCTACGTTACCAAAGAAGGTGTCTAGTTTCCTTAAAATCTCAGACAAAGTTGCCCTAGGACCTAATGGTATAAGTGTCTGACGAGCAATACCCCTGAGTGATTTCCTGATGGCTTGGAGAATCAACTCTTCTGACAGGGTGCTGTCGGATGCTAAACACCTTACCTCATACCGCCACCCCTCATAGGTGGTTTCACCACGCTGAGGTGACTCATCTCCAGAGAAAGTGGAGATTTTCGGAACTTGAGGTAAAAGGTGTGTATCCCTTCTTTGAGGTGGTGGAGTGAGTGGAACTCCATATCCTCCCCCCAGCCCTGAAAATGGAGAATCACTAGAGTCATTACCCTTTGGAGGTAAAGGAGTACTAGTATTCACTCCCTCCCCACGTCCTACAAAATCAAATTTATAACCTGGGGCACCTACCAAACCTTTGTCACTATTTGACTTTACCTGTGCAGGCAATACTGAGGCTGCAGGAGTCTTGACAGAACCAGGATCGTTTTGGCTCAACATACTGTCATACTCCACCTTGGTAAACAGGACATAGTCGTCATTCTGGCGCAAAAGGCTAGCCATGAGATCATAGTCTGCCTGATCCAAGTTGGATGATCCTGCGTTTGGCTTTGACATTGCCATGTTGTACAAAATACAAATTGAAATACAAAGTAAAAGTTAATAAGACAATGAATATAAACGATGAAATAAGTAGTACAATATCTAGTATCCAAGTGATTGGGGCAATCCCTACCTACGAGGAATACAAGATAACCACTTAATCATACAAATACAAACTTAAGGCAGAAATTTAAACACAATATGTACAAATAGAAACAACAAGTCTTTTCATCCAACACCTAGCTAGTAGTGGAGTAGGGTGGATTCCGTCCTTGTACAAACTAAAATTCAGTGAAACCCTGGATTTATCCTGGTGTTTCGCCTTCCTGTACCTTACCAAGTCCAACCTGAGATGAGGTGAGCAGACACAAAGTCTATCATTGACTTGCGTAAGGAAACTATTCAATTCCAACACCCTGTCATTAAGGATGACATCTTGATGTTGGAATGAATCAGGATTCGGATGTCCCTTGGATTTGTTCCACTCTTGAATAGAGTATGAAGGGATCTCCAAAAATACAAGTTGTACAGTAGGAAAATTGGAAACAATAGAAACAAACTTGTTGATAATAGAATGCAAATCAGAATTTGCAAATTCAGAAGTCTGGTGTCTTAGACTAATAAATTTCCCTTGTTTGACAGTAAGGTCGCATGTACCTAGCCAAACATATAACACAATATGTGGATAAGAAATGACTTTGACTGGAAGTTCAGTCTCTAGCCAACGAAGAAAATGTGTAAAACGACCACCTGGTTGACAATTAAATTCAATATTACAACATAAATTTTGCAATAAATCCAAATGACGTTTCAGGTAAAATCCCTTACTACTTGTAAGTACAATAGGTTTCTTCCTTATCACCACATGTGGTATAGGTTTATCAATAAATTTCTGTAGTTTACTACAACTCATAACCTACAGAGTATTGAAATGGGTATATGATATATACTAATAATATAGATGTAAACCTGTATACTCTAAGATAATATACAAAATTTACCCAGCAAAGTATACTACCTATACTTAAACAGATTCAAGAGGATATGTAGAAGTATCGATTACATATATATATATATATCATACAATGCGCTGACATAAAACACAAAGGACAAATACAACATTTACAAACCAATCTTCAGCAGCAGTTTCACTCAGCTCTTGATCTTCTGACACAATCCTCAAATTCCGCTACAGTGCAGTGCAGTGTGTGCAGTGTTAGTAGGTTGGGTTTGTTAGCTGGGAAGCAAGCATGCAATATATGTAAATATAAGATAGTTTGAAATGTAAAGAAATATATAAAAGTTCATCACATTTTACAGATTTAAATTTGTAGATGAATATCTATAAATTTTTATCAAATGTTTACGATGATGTTGTTATTTATCTATTTATATAGTTAATTTAGTTATATTAGATATGATTTAGAGTATTTTATGTAGTATAATTAGATTCAAATGTAACCTACACTAGCATAATTTATATGTTTAAATCTAAGTGAACATTTGAAATTTAGTTATGTTTACCACGCTTATGAGAATATGAGAATAGCCTACAGCATCAAACAAATCAATAACAATGCAATGAATAATATCAATAGTGAATACAAATGACAATGAAAACATAAATATGTAAATATTTAAAGTCAAAGATAAACACGCGAACGATAAATGTCAACACTTGGAACGGCTCTCCACTGGACGATACAGAATGACAATCAGTTACAATCCAACGACTAATCCCTATGGAGATTCCTCCTCTAGACTCTTTTACATTCGGACATCTGATAGATGTCTCTCGTCGGAATCCCTACTCGAGCCTTCTAAACTTTATTCTGGAAAATCAAGTCAGGTTGACCTACCTCTTGTAAGGGTCTATTACAGAAATAATCCAACTGCAGTGGTTCCCACACTGGCACACATCGATAGTGGAGATATTTTTCTTTCAAAACGCACATATATTATGTAGTGACATGTATTGAAAACAAAGAACCATCTCATTTTGCAAACGATGTCTTGTTCTTTCGCTACTTTGAGCAGGCCATTTTGAAAGTCCCTCGCTGTCACATGACCACTATAGTGTGTTCCATATAATGCCTATTACACTGAATGGAATAAGGTTATACAGGTAATGAATTTTATTGAAAACAGACTATAGCGGTCACATGACAGAGAGGGACTTTCAAAATGGCTGCTCAAAGTAGCGATGGAACATAACATTGTTTACAATATGGGATGTTTCTTTGTTTTTAATATGTGTCACTAAATAATATATGTGCGTATGGAGAGAAAAATATCTCCACCAGCGATGTGTGCTAGTATGGGAACCACTGTAGTTGGATTATTTCTGTAATAGACCCTTACAAGAGGTAGGTCAACCTGACATGATTTTCCAGAATAATGTTTAGAAGGCTCGAGTAGGGATTCCGACGACAGACATCTATCAGATGTCCGAATATAAAAGAGTCTAGAGAGGAATCTCAATAGGGATTATCCAACGACGACAGCAGGAACTCCAAAGTAAACAGGATGACGACGACACAATCACGAATCCATGATGACAAGACGAAAATAAAGACGATGACAATCACAGGTAAACAGAAGACATCACAACCGGAAGCACATGTTGAATCGATATCAAGTATAGAGTGATCTCCCCCTGACCATGCCTTCCGGTCCTCTAGGCTCGTATCACGTGATCACCCACGTGGTAAACTATGGGTGTTACGTTGTACGCCGGGCACTGCCTCCGTCGAACTATTACGTTGGACGCCAATGTCACGAGAGTGATAGTATGTGAGTTGGTTCACGAATATATAAATATAATCCAACAGCTATAAACAGTTGAAAGTTTATTTACACAAAAACGGAGACAGATAACCCTGAAATAAAAAGAACAATACCTGACAATAGGAGATTTCAGAAAAGATGGCGTGACGTCACAAAAGTTTACATCCGGGTCCTCAAAGGTACAAACACAGTATGGCGACTGATAAAAACAATAACAGATACGTACATCCCTGCTTCATAATCGATACTTTGACAAAAGTTTACACTTTCATACTTGCAAATTCTGATTTTGAAATGGTTTCTTATTGTTTCACAGGTTATGGCTGTTAACATTTTACATTTTCATTTGTTTATTGCTAAATATAACAAGTGTAGATTTTAGTGTCGAAGCCACCTATCGAAGCGCTGCCGGGCCATCACACGTACCCGATTTTGTTCATACGTATAAATTGAGGTTGTGAAAAAGTGTTATGAATAATGATTTATTTCAATGTATCATGTTTCTGTTTAAAAATGAAAATGCTGTTCACAACACGATATGATATATAAACAAAAACGTGAACCACCTGGCCGCTCGTGTATGGCTTCATCGCTGGTAGATCACCGCAGGACCAAACATTGTTTGGGAAATAAATCATCATAAATGATTACCAACACTTTTATCTCAAAAGGATCGTGTTTAAAATATATATATATATTTCGTTATTTAATATGTACATGTTGTTTTTAATGGAATGCCCTTGTATCAACTACTGTGTTACACGTACACGTATGGCTGCCGATCTCGAAAAAATAATATATGGTGAAATCGTTCAGTTTTCATATTCATGCTGCATATTTTCTTTTTGATTTTTCATTTTCAGCCGCTTTTATGCCATGGACTGCTGTGTTAAGTCTCCAATTGAAATGGTAATTAAATTTTATATAATTTGAATACATATTAGGTAGACTTCATTTAAATTGATATAAATTACAGATCGTAGTACTGTACGTAAATGCCGACCAGGATACATTCATTGCGCACGGCTTCGAGAATCCTAAATACTCAAAGTTTTGTTTAAAATATGATATAATGAACCTACAAACTGACTCATATGTATGTTATAAACTAAATCCCAAAATTGATGACAAAAATATTAACCAGAATACGTAATTTTATGACACTGAAAACGGGGCGAAATTCGGGTTCTCGGTTGTACTGCTAATGGCTGCTCGTGGGCTTGGGGGTATAATAATAAACTGAATCACACTTACGCTTTAATTGGGGGGACAATTTAATTTGTTATTTCAAGTTGAGAAGTTCTGACAATAATGGCTACCCGATGTTTTCTCGTGGCGGTCGAAAAAATAAAAATGTATGTTAATATATATTGCACTTTTTGAAATGTAAATAACGCAAGAATATTTAGTTAATTACTTTTTATTTATAGGAAGTTGGACCTAGTTACCTTTGTGTGATACATTAAATAATAGGGAACATATACCTTTATCATATTTATACTGTAAGGTATAAAATTATAAACAGGTATCTATTTAATATATTATAATATTGAATGGCATATATTTAACAAATAACATTTAATTTACAGTAAAGCACACATGTTTACAGTCCAGTGCCTACTTTTCTAGTTATACATTAAATAAACATACCTTTCAGTACTGTGGCCGTAAAGCACACATGTACAGTCCAGTGCCTATTTCCACGTAATGTGCGGACACGCTTCCTCAAAGGTGGGCGTGCACGTGCAAGGATAGGGTCATGCAGGGTCAATGTGACACACTGAACCAATCCATTCACTCGCCTCTCATACGTCATCATAACAACTTACACACACAGATTTACATGTACAGGACATAACATGACACAGGGACATGTAATATAAATTCAGACAGACACAGGGACATGTAAATTCAGACAATACACAGCGCATGTAGTTAAAACACCATATATAATACATATTATATAAATGGTGAATTTAAACACCGCGACATGTATAATATGTGTTTTTAATACGTGCCCGTACCCAAGTTCAAACTACATGTTTAAAAGCATGTGGCTAAAAATATATTGCGTATGTCAATTACAACACTGGAGTTTGATCTCCTATAGAAAACCAATGAACCGTTAACGTTACATGACTGCATGTACCCGGGTGAAAGGTGTTTAGGTAAACGCCCGTGGCTATGACCTGGCAGCCGTCGTTATGACAACTCTTTGTCAAGCTTAAGTGATAGTGTGTATCGTACACATGATTGTAGCTGGCCTTGGATTTTTTCAGCAAATGGCGACAACAAATTGTCCAGATTATTGCGGGAATTTATTAACGAAAATTACATTCCGTTCCCAAAATGGAGTTCCGGATTCGGAATATGTATTTCGGGACTAGTGAGTATAATAACGTTTCGGAAATCCGTTCCCTGACATTTCCGTCTGGATTGTGAGTTTTCCGGACTATCGGCGCCCGGATTATCTCGGGTCCACTGTACAGTAAATTTAAACACAGATGTTTAAATTTTGGAGGCTGATTTAGTTCTTACGATGGCTGACAGTTGGCATCGCCTCGTACATGCTTATTAGAAAAATGTGTACCTCAAAAATGTGTAACGTCAATTTTTCCATTTTGTGTGTATGAGATGTCATGTAGACCTTTTTCTTATATGCGTGTACGAGTTTACGGCCACTGTCAGCCACATATATACCGGTATAGAGTAAATTTGATAGCCTGTGATAGATGTCAGATTATAATTGATCAACACCTTCCAAAGAATAGATACTATTAGTAAAAAATGCAATCTCCAGTGAAAAGAAAGAATACATATGTCCAAGGACCACATCCTGGTAGACATCATAGTTAAAAGAGAATGTTGATGAGCGTTTGTCATCCAGAACAACTGATTGTGTTTGTGTTTTAAATAATGAGACCAAAATTGAAATGAGATAAACTGTGTAAAGCTGAAAATGCAAGTTAAAAAATATACATTATTTAAAACCAGACAGGATAGCAGATTTGAAGCCCTTAGTCCAAGAAAAGATGGCAGACTCATGGAAGATAATTTATGCAATTTTTTGTGTGTGTGTGAAGTTGCAGAAATTTGTATGATGTTGGCTAGAGTCGGTGAGTAAGAGTTGGATGCAATCGGATCCCCTCGGAGAAATTTCCGGTAATCTTCGGAAATATAACACCTCGGGAGTGTGTGCCGAAGCCGCCATGCCGTGAATCACGACATAGTTCGAAAACCCTCGGACTTTATCTATCTGTAGGTTCCGAATAGAGAAATATGGCTGCCAATGTTTACAGTGGCGAAAGCACAGCTCAGTAAGTTTGATAAGGATACGCAAACTGAAACAAGGGCGAAGTTCCTGTCAGTTTCTTTAATGATCAGTTGCCAGCATGCTGAGATAGAAAATCTACCGGAGCAGGATTGGTGCGATACTCGTTATTGTTAGACTTCAAGTTATTTTGAATGCATTGTCATTCATTTTGTAATAGGGAGGGTTTTCCACAAGAGACCCGGAGGGGCGATCCGACTGTAGCTCCCGTTATATGTATAAGTCCCAAATCGTGATCGTTTAGTATTTTTAGTATACAACAGAATCCACAGTCGTCACAAATCCTCTCCGGATCCCGTTTCCTCCACAGGTTACAGGCCTGTATCTCAACAGGTTCGATCTCTAGGATGTAGCGGAAGCACTGACACTAATCCAATAACTCAACTAGGTAAATACAGGTACAAATAACTATTTATTATATAAAAGACAAGTAATACAGAATTGATAAAGAATATATTTACAATAGTGCCTGATGTAGACAACTTACAGTAAGAGAAACAAGTATACAATTATCCTATATGAAGCAAAACCCTAATTATATAGCTACAGAACAACATAGCAGTGCACGGCGTGGTTCTGTCCCTAACCCATTCTCCCTAGTCAAGACCCAAAGCTTCCTTAGAAGCAGCCCCTTTTATAACGACACATCAACCCAGTACCCCAAAGTGACCACTGATTGGTCAAAGTCCGGACAGAGCACCATATTTAGGTTAAACCGTTGCTACAACAACCCACCTACACACTAAATATAACTTCCGCTTAAATACAGACAAGGTTCAACTGACTGATAAACACCTCCCACGTGTACCACACGTGTACTCCGGCCAGCAGTCAGCGGTCAGCATCGGGGTGATCATGAGGACAACTATAGGTTGATGAATGTGACTGCTAAACAGCAAACACACCCTAGATAAGACCTGTTCTCATGTAGTATTCCCCTGAATTTGGGTCAAAGATACATAAACAGTTCACTGAAGTGAAGACTTAGAAGAGTGCAATAACAAATATACATACTGTACAAATAAATGCAACAACAACGATAGAAACCCGTTCTATCACAATTTGTATTTTTCTGAGTTAGGCCTAGTATTCGTTGTAAAGTTAGGAGACTTTGCAGCCGCCGTCATTGTTATTCATATCATGGGAAGATGTATGTGTGAAATTGATATAATACGCGTATGTGATTAACTCTTCATCGATTTGAAATTGCAGACATTAAAGTGACCATACAAACGTTTCTTGATGTTTTATAGTTTTGTCATGTCACTTGTGAAATTCATTTGTATCTTCTTGGCTACAGATAATTGCAGTCTGAACTCCAATCAGTCAATATTTTTTTGTAGAGACACAGAGGAAACATAGGGCCTATATACATGTAGATGGATACCAAATTTATTAGGATACTATGGATATAAGTTTACTAGTTTGTAGTAATGTTCAACTTCAACAGCTATAACTATGAGATAGTCCAGAGGTGGATATAATGTCAGCTATAGTAAACCCTCGAGTAGCTATCAGCAAGAATGCACTACATGAAAAGGATCCTTTGCAGACCACCATCAATTCTTTTAATCAAATAACTCTTATTGTCAGGTACTATGGCATATTTATACCCATTGAATACGGATATCTTTATTTCAATTACAGATATCTTCAATTTATTTTAAATAAATATATCTTTGAATTTAGAAATGTAACAATTCTGTATTTTACAGATATCTGTAATATATAATACAGATATTTGTATAATATATACTTATAGCAATAAATATAGATATGTGTATTTTATATGAAGATATTTAAGAGTATATATATTGTTAATTCAGATATCTGAATGTGTGAACTGAGGAAATAAAGATAAATGGGTTTAAAATCAGAAAATGGATTGAATTCTTCTGCCCATTCATATTTGAATCTATTTGTGGACATGCAAGTACCCTTTCCACACTTGTTTTATTTCCTATAACTGGAAGAGGCCATTATTCATTTAAGGATTATATATGACCACATGTTGTGATTGATCATAACTTATAACTATGGCTTAAATTATACCTTATATAGTTACAGGTTTCATTTAAAACATAACAACCAGTCACATTCCCAGCTCCTCTCTATCTATTTAGTGTTCCATAAACAATTAATTTACAACACTCCACATGTGGTTACATGTATGTTTAAGTTTAGGCCTACAAATCCAAATAACAATAACTAGTGTATGTACAGTAAAACATTTCATAACGAACACTCTTACAATTAAGTTCAATAGCACACAGTAATTTTCAGTCCCTGTCAATATTCCTATACAATATCTGTAATGTGTTTACATATAATGGGTTTGGGTTTCATTTGTTCAACCTCCTATTAACACCCGTCAGGGTCATGTTAGGACGTGCCAGGTTTGTTGGTGGAGAAAAGCAGGAGTACCCGGAGAAAAGCCACTGACCAGAGGCCTGTACCTGGCATTACCTGGATTCGAACTCGTGACCCAGTATAGTAAAGGGCTTGTGGTATTAAGTCAGAGACATCTTAACCAGTCGGCCACCGCCGTGTGCATATAACAAACTACTGAAAGTATATTTGTATAACAAGGTTGTTTTGTTGTTCTCTAGAGGTTAATTATAACCATGCTTTTATGTATTTTCCAATATTAAAAGGTATATATATAAATAAGCGAACACTGACCACTGGTATGTATCAATTAGACTCCCTGAACTTAATATTTCAAAACCTCATAAGATGATTAGATATGACTTTGGACTTAAAGACCCTACCTATAGAAGTTTCCCTCACATCTGGTAGAGGACACTCTTTTCAGAATCTCCAAGGATCTTTAGGTTATATTTGATTGGCCTAGGACTTATAATACAGTATTATTTTAATACAGTATTATTTTCCCAACGTTAACGCATACTACCAAAGAACCAATATATCACACAAACAATATATAGGTTGAATATTAAGTAATAAAATCATAAAACCCCTTTGGGTTGAGACAGGATAACAAACCAAGGAGTAAAATTCTTAAGTTGTCAAACAAAAAGTATAAAAATCTTATCCAGAGGGTCGAGATCTCCTCTCACCAAAAGAGAGTGAACGATTTTTTTCTCTTACCATATGCGAGTATTTGCAAAGATCTTTACTGCCTGTTAAATTGTACCTTGGTGAGATTACCTTGTACCATGTTTAGTTGGAGGAAGCTGAATTATCCAGAGAAAATCAATAAACCAATGATCAGTACTTTGGTAGCTTGCCTATTAGGGTTCAAACTTGAAACCCAGAGGTGAAGGAGTAGTGGTACTGTTGGAACACCTTGACCACTCTGCCTCAAAATGTTTAAATGTAAAAGTAATCTATTTACTAGAGGACACATCTGATGTACTGTGTTTTTGTGTGCATTTGATAACTATAGTCAAACTTATCTATAATATAGATCTTTACACTTTATACACAGACCAAATTGTGTTATAAACATCCATTTTAGACACTTAAAAGTGGTTTAAAATTATAAGGAGGTGGTCTTTATACAGAGATTGTGCTAAGGCAGAATTTACTATAATCAACATCTATATCTCAA
Organism: Argopecten irradians; assembly: GCF_041381155.1. Taxonomy (NCBI): domain Eukaryota; kingdom Metazoa; phylum Mollusca; class Bivalvia; order Pectinida; family Pectinidae; genus Argopecten; species Argopecten irradians. The sequence goes on along the minus strand of NW_027187645.1, from coordinate 20,997 downwards.
ATGTTGAAACATCTATATATCAAATATTGAAAGAAATGCTGATGCTAAACTATTTTATTGTTTCAAATCATATTGGAATGATTTCCATGTACAGGATGTACATACACATGTGTTAGCTACAATTTGTACTCCATTCTCTGGTGAGGATTTCATTATACCTGGGTTCCAATGTATCTTGATGCAAGAAAAGTAAGAAGTCATTAGGAATAAAAGAACTATTTTGATTTTAATAATGAATTCTGACTCTAGGTCTTTGGTTAGGATGTTTTTGGTGAGTGTGAAAAAGAAACACAGATACTTTGTTGCTTGGTGTGGTTTGATTAGCATGTTAATAGCCAGGATCGAAGAAATCTGGAGTACCTAGAGAAAAAAAAAACAGCATTAATACAGGAAAACTGCCACAAATGGGATTCGAATTCAAACTCTGACATTGAGTGTCTTGTTGTAATTTGTCATATCTTAACCATGCACCCAGTCACATGCACTGCAGCTCCAATAGAATGCCTTGTAGTTTGTTGGGTTTTTTTCTCTAAAGAATAAACAGGAGTACCGGGTAATAAGTATTTACCGTAAATCACATAATACCACAGCTATTTATTACTAAGTACATAATTTTAATGTCTGTCTTTTTTACATGTATACCAGTACTTGGCTTGAAGGGAAACTATATATACTGTACATATTATCAAATGAAAACACTTGGACAAGAAAAGTAACTATTTCTGATTTTCCATATATTATTAAGAAGGTTGTACCCTGTATGCTAAATTACCTTAAAAGAAATCAGAATCTTTGATTTTAATACTTTTTCTTTTTATTTACTTATCAATTTGGCAATTGATGTTCTATTCAATAGTGAAATCTCAAAGTCAATTAGGTTACTAAAAAGTCTGATGAACTGGTATATGTTTTAGTGACAGTTATTTTACAATATCCAAGATTGGTAGGGCCACTTTTTCGAATTGGACACACATAGGTGTATTAAAAAGGTTGTTGCGATGACAAGGGAATCCAGATAGCCTTAAACTTGTGTCTTTTCCATTTATCTTATGCTATGAGCTGTCACATCCAAAACAAACTGCTCTCATGGCATTCAGTGGTATCTTTTGATAACTTTTCCTGGAAAGAGAAAATCAAATACTGGTAAACTATTGATCAGTAAAAGCATAAATATTTCAAGCTGTATATTTTACTGTTGCATTGCACCTTACACTTCTTCATCACAAAGAATCGTCATGTTTTTTTCAGAATTAAGTAGTATTGTAATATTAATGGAAGCAAATATCTACAAAATAGACAAACTTGGGGAAAACTATAGCTGTTCTTGATCAAGCAAGTGATCTTATTATGACAATTCAAAATAATTCTGACTTAGTCTTTAAAACCTAAACCAGACATTTTAATCACTTAACTTTCCTCAGAGGCTCAGATCATATCAAATGCTTGTTAAGAAAATAATATGTAATCGAAAGATTTGCGGACACCTTTTCAAGAGACAATATATACATGCACATCAATATAGGCATTCATGTACATTCAGAATCTCCTCCATTATGCTGTATTCATGTTTCACTGGATAAGGTAATGTCTCCTCTTAGTTTTGATGACTGCATACATGGTGCATCTTTGACATCCCATATTTTGAAGTGATAAGTAATGGCCTTTCCATATGTCAATCTTTATAGGCCTGCAAAACACAAATACCATCAACAGTATTTGAAACATAATTGTACCTACAGTAAGATACAATTTGTGATGATCCAGATATCAAAACAGTATTAGACTTGAAGATTGAATAAAAAATAATGTGAACTTATAAATGTTCCATACATGCACGCAATAATATATACAATGCAGTATATATATATATACATGTATATATTTTTGGCAGAATGTCAAACCCTAGCTGCAATGACGTAGCTCGGAACGACGGACGGAAGATTTCTGACAGATGGTCAGTGGAGGCAGGGTATGATTATTCGTTCTAGTCAAACCCCTGTGCATATATGTTTTGTTCAGGTATTGCATTGCATGTATCTTACTCTTAGGAATACATGATGCAGTATTATAATTGAATAAAATGAAGATATTCACATACAATATTATATAACTATATATACCTGTACAGTCTTATATAAGTTGTATCTTCTCTGTCATGGGCTCTACTTCTTTCGTTTTTAATTCTTTTATCATATTATAGTTTATAAAACACCTGATGATAGTTGTTATCTTGTGCATTTATGCAAATACAGATGATTAAACATGGATTTAAATATTTACCATAATCCTTTTGTGGAAAGTGGTAGTATTCTACTGGTTACTGTTTCTGGTCTTGTGCCTAGTACTGTTTTTGCCTCTTTTAGTTGCATATTGGAATCAACTGGGTTCACCCAAGGAATATAGCGATATCATTACTATTGCCGTACTTGATGAGTGTTGAAATATCAATTCTCTCCTGAAAAAAAAACCCACAACTTATACATGCAACTTTGCAATAATCAATTCTAATTTTCTTATCAATCACTTTACATTTGATACATAGATAAATTACAAGCACTATTAACTAATAATAGCATAAACATATCTGTATATACTATATAGTGTACACGAACTGCATTATACTTCATTCTTCAGTTTTTAATTCAAACAAGAATCGCATATATTCACCTGTTTCGCGTGGTCTTAGGAACTGCATGTCCAATCTCTAGTTTATCACAAACATCTTCAGATTTGTATTTCTGGTTCAGTACATTATACGGACGCTTTGTTGTGCTAGAACACATCAAACAAAAACGTAGTGCTTTCCTTCGTGTTGATTTCATACCAATTCATGGGCGCAGCCATTTTGGAATATGACGTACAGATCGGTCCATTAAAATAATTGATTATCCTCCCATCACGGTGATCTGGCGCGACGCGTCGTCACCATCAAAGGGTTGCGATGATCCCCCGCGATGGGCCGATGTATCACCGAGGTTCCGTCACCGAGTATCCTCGTGACCATCGCGTGTTGCGATGACCTCCGCGATCCCCCGCGATCGTAGCACGATCGGTCACCGAGTGTCAGCAGGGATCATGGCGAATGGCTAAAATTTACCTGTAAAGTTGGTTGTCGGCAGCGGTCGTATGCTCGCTGATTTGTAACTGTTTTTTTTGTTTTGGCAAGGTATTGATTCATTTGAGATACTGTTTGTTATAATTTCTGTCAAAAATGTTTGTTGACTGACCTAAATAAATTATTAATGTATATATATATATGTGTGTGTATGTGTGTTATAATGGCAGAAATAAGTTTTTACTGCACGTGTCAACCTCCCTGAGCTGAATCTGTACTGACATTTTCTTACTGATCGTTCGTTTTTGTCCATTTACTAGGTAACCAGATAATACAGAAATACGGTATATTGTTTTTAAAATCTATTATTTGATTTTCGATTTTTCAGTTAGACACTGCCGTAAATTCGGCATCCTATACAGTAGCAGCCAACAAAATGATACTTTAATTATAAGAAACTGAAAGATGAATACATTTGTAATTATTTGTGAATTTCGCTCTGGTGTACAGAGGAATTACATATTTTGTATTACCTTGATAAATACAAAGGGATTAGGCACAAGATATTACAACTTATGACGTCTTATCCAATCATCGTAAAATATTTACAGATGATGACATAGAAACGTGCTGTGAAAAATAATTTACACAAATGATAGATGACGTCCTATAACAGCCAGGGTCATGTAAGGACGTGCCAGGTTTGTTGGTGGAGGAAAGCCGGAGTACCCGAAAAACACCGGCCAGCGGTCAGTATGCAACTGCCCCACATGGGATTCGAACCCGCATCCCAGAGTTGTGGTAATATCCACAAACTCGGCCACCGCGGCCCACAAAATGTATAGTAGATTGAACAAAATATTTACCGGTATGCATGGTTCTAAATACATGTACTGAATATGCATATTATTATAACTATAAGTGAATTGTATTTCTTAATTTCAAATATTAACTGTACATTTATAAGCGATGTTGACAAAATGTGTTCCATTGTAATACAAGCACACTCGGGTCCTTGTTTCTGTATTAACATGTATGTCATAAAAGTTGTGCACATTACAGAGAATTTCAAAAGATTATAAGTTTTTTCATCTTGCTTAACGATTGTTTACGATCGATATGGGTTTCCCCGCTTTGTCACTGGATTGAGTGCACTAAATATTGCTATCGTAATGTCTCGGAGTAAAAGAAAATCTGAAAATATTTTGCATTGTATCTTATTTTATATTGGCGTAATGTTACCGAAAATATCGAACATCGTCCCAACGACCACTAATAAGCACTAAATTCACCCTTTTCAATTCTCCTATTTAATTCAATTTATTCCGTGGACCTTACGGTCCATAAGTGCAAATTACAACATTTCAAATATACTTTATATTACAAAAGAGATGATTTCACACCCACATTCGCCAGTGAGAAGATATTCTTTGGCTATTACAAACTCGATTGAAACACAGTATCTACTAAGTTAAAGTACATGTATTTGTACTAGTGTACATAATCTAAGGGTAGAATGCTTTACAATTCTTTGTAACTATTGAAAACCTTTTAGATTAATTTTGTAAATTACGAAATAAGATAAATTATCATTTAGATTTGTGACCAATAATTACCCTCCTAAATTCTCACGAAATCAATTGACATCTAAGTGTTTATTCATAATAGCGATAAAAAAGATAGCTTGACACTGGCCATTAATAAGTTTCAATTACCACAAATTCCTTTTATGTAATCGGTGCGTTAATGACGTGCCAGTGTCAGAGGTTGGGACATGTTGTTTTAGTAATTTAGGTAACTCCTTTCGCTGAATACTCTAATTATGGTGCTATATGTGAACAACAAGAACTTAATCGGTTTCTCAATACTCATTGTGTAATGAAGATGACCTTTATTTTAAGATAAATGTGTGCAACCCTCATCCGCAGACTACACTCTTCAGCCTCCCGCTGTGATAGACAGATTTACCTGTGTCCGGCCGGCTAACTGGTCATCGGAAGCAAGGACGTATGTCGCCACGTGCCGAAAAATGTCCAAATATAACCACTGCAGCTTGACACGTATGTGTTGTCATAGCGACGGCTGCCCCAGATCATAGCCACAGGCGTTTACCTGTAGACTTTTTTCAAAATGTAGCGTGTGCAGTCAGTTATGGTACATTGGTTTTCGATAGAAGATCAAACTTTAGTACGGTTATTGTACATGTGGTATTATCCAGATTATCGGAGCTCCACTGCTACATTAAACTCAGATGTACGAATGTACAGATAAACATTTATGATTTCAATTTAGATACAACTTTTCGTTTTCACAATTAAAGATTGTGATGATGAGTTCTATGTATATAACATCCTTGAAAATAATTTTATTATATCGGTTAGACGATGTATTCTGGTAAGTAGTAATACACCGTACATAATAGCTAGGACATGATCATATTATAAAAAAATATACATTAAATAGTAATTAAATTATTTATGTCTCAAGGATTTACAAGATGATGTCTCTGTATAGAAAAAAAAAATTCACACTTTGATTTGCTGATGCAATTTTGTAAAAATTTTGTTTCGATTTGTAATTCTGGTGTGGACTACGGTGAGTGATTATCTCTACTTATTTAAATGATCTAGTTTAAATTGTTAGAATAGCACATTTTGGTGTTCAACAGCAATATGTATAGTAAAGGTTTTTTTTAATCATCCATCATGTCATGCTTAATATTCCAGGTTCAATAATTTCACTTCTTGTTACACTTACAATTGTATCCAAGTGTAAAAACTCTTGACATCTTGGATCACGGTAGGTATTTCCCTGTGCTAAGCGGTATGACCCTTGTCTTGGTCACACGACGATCTACCAGCGAAACCATGTACTGGTATTTGACATTACAGGAAGTGCACATATAGTGCAGAATCTCTAGATATATATGAATTAAAAATTAATAAATTAATGTTATCCTTTTATTCACTAAACACGTACTATGGATCAGAAGATTTCAAATATATCGGCAGATTTAGTTAATTAACAGTCAGATATCGCCAATCGCTGTCTCTCTGGTTCTCATTCGGACACTTAAATTTAGCTGAAATTAAAGCGCCGTTTAAATTAATTAAGAAAAAACCCGTAAAAAATCGCATGGCATGCACATCTCAAGAAAAAATCGTCTGGGCAAGGATTTATAAGTCTCATATACGTCCTTGGTCTTGGCAACGATACCGCTGTCGAAGTACCTCGCTCATATGGCTCATGTTGACTCGCTTATGTTGTACACGGAAAGGAAAATTATATTTTGATATTTTATTCTGTTAAATTTCCTGACAATGATATCAAAACCGCATAAAAATCGGCCGCTATACCGAGATACCTCCCTCAAAATTGCTCATTTTGTACCTGTATAACGACTCATGCGACTGCTGATTTGGGGGAATAACCGAACTTGTGACGTCATTACCGGCAGTGGGCTGTTTTGTAGTGTAAAGTACAAATAATGTATGTCTGATATGGGGCTATGATAATTTACAACTATATATATACACACACACAATTATACCTGATCCTCGGTATGATTAAGCTATAAGCTTCTTGACCAATTAGGATGATGATATGATTATATGAATATATTACGAAGTATTGCATTTGAACTAATGCTAAAATAATAGTCTAAAGGGATCACCTTGTATACGTATTAGATGTGTGCGCGGCTCGTAATCCTGATATCCATTTGAATATGTTCTGTTCAATATACGTGATTTTCTTTCTTTAAAGCAAAGATTTGGATAGTATATCAAAATATTCTAAATATCTGTTTTAAGCAATCATCTACAGAGTGATGCAGTACGTTTATTGGTCATATGAATTATCATTATTATCATATGTATATCAAATAATGATCGATATTGACCAAAACTCACAAAGAATTGAATATCCGAAATCTAGCAATTATCAGAAATATCATTTCTGACATTATGCATTACTTTTGATAAGGAATTATTAGTTTTCACTTATAAATCCTTGCTTTTGAATAGTTCTTTTTTCGATATGCCATTGTAAATAATATTACTGTTTCTAGTATAAATACATCAATCTGATTGAAAAATACATACACATGATACACTTGCTATATGTAATGTACAAATTGGGCCAAGACCTGTGTACAGTGTGAATTGAAATTACATGATGGTCAATTTTCTTTTTCCCGTGGATAGTTTCTCTTTCTTACGTAATCTGGCCCCTCTCATGAGACCGTATTGAGACGATGTTGACCAGCGAAGTATACAGTTAGAGATTACAACACAGCGTGACATCAGCTAAGAAGTCTCTAGTCTCAGTTTTTTCTTCACATCCGTGCATGATCTGTTTTATAAATAAAGACACTAATTAATGAATGAATTTCAGCAAAATATGAACAAGTCATGTACAGTATGAAAGCTGAATGGTTTTTTTTTGTCAGAAAAAATGGATCGATATATATCACTCCACTAAATGATACATATATGTATTTGTGTTATGGCGGTTCTCAAAACTTTATATGTATAATTAAAGCCGCCAATTCACGAAAATGAAATAAATCTGCTCTCAAGATATATTGTTAGACATAATTACTTATATACAAAACGTTCGGTTTAGAATCATGCCATATATCATGAAAGAACTAGGAGACATCAGCTTACCCGGGTCGGGTCTTGGATAACATAATGAAGGACGTATCAGTCCTTGATATGATACATGTATTCATGTGTATGTGTAGTCACTGGGAATATTGGAATTTTACCAAAGAAATAATAATCACTTTTGATTACAGAAAACAATTGACTTTTCCCTTAATTACCAAGATCGGTAGCAGAAATATTAGTTCGTAATATTTACACAACGGTATGTTTACATGTATGAAAATAAAATCATTGTCACAGCTTGAAAGTTTCCTCCGCCTGTATACAAGGTTGGTTAATTTTATTATTGTAAATAATACGAAATAATACTTCACGATATTTAATAATATATCAAGGACGAATATATTAAATAAAACTCATCATCGAAATTTCAATGGTGCTGCTAAATGTTCACAGACATGATGTCTATCGATAATCAAAAACCATAACTGACTGCACACCCTACATTTTGAAAAAAAAAGTCTACAGGTAAACGCCCGTGGCTATGATCTGGGGCAGCCGTCGCTATGACAACACATACGTGTCAAGCTGTAGTGGTTATATTTGGACATTTTTCGGCACGTGACGACATACCTACGTAAAATTCGTCCGGAATATTGCATGAATTTTATTAATGAACAACATAACGTATAACTTAACGCCAGAGACAGATGATACTGACGGCTTCTGGATAATCTTCCGACATGGATTTATTCGTCCTTGCTTCCGATGACCAGTTAGCTGGCCGGACACAGGTAAATCTGTCTATCACAGCGGGAGGCTGAAGAGTGTAGTCTGCGGATGAGGGTTGCACACATTTATCTTAAAATAAAAGTCATCTTCATTTCACAATGTGTATGAAATTTATATTTAGAAACCGATTTTATTTTAAGTTCTTATTGTAAACATCAATCCTTGTAAACATGAATTCTTGGAAGTATATTGGTATAGCTATAAAGCGGTCGTAAGCTACATTAGAGACGATACACTATACATACACAAGACCGTTCTATTAGTTATCGACCTCAAACCATTTTCTTTAGACCTGGCTATAATTTAAGACAGGTGCACGATGAAATAGACTATACTAGCTAGTGATGGCAAGTTTAGATAAGGTCGTCGTAATTCGGCCGTCGAATAAATTTAAGACATAGATAATAAGTGATATTTTTTTTTTAGAAAATGGTGTCAAAATTCAAACTAGTAGAGAAAACCTTTGAATACATTAGACAAATGTCAGTACGTGGTCCTTCAATATTTGACCCAAGGCCGTCTCTATGATATTTGACTGATGTCACCAACATTAGTCCCGGTCGCTGAAAATTTGGCCACCACTATAAAATTAGACTGAGGTCATCAAAATTCGACCCGGTCGTTAAAATTAGATAATTGCTGTAATATTAGACTGAGCCATCACAATTTGACCCAGTCGCTAAAAATTAGACTCGTCACTGAAACTTAGACCACCACTATAAAATTAGGCTTGGGTCATCAAAATTAGACCCGCCACTGAAAATTAGATCACCGCTGCAATATTCGACTCGGTCACCAAATTAGACACGAAGTCTTAAATAAGACGGTCTCTATATAGACTGATGTCATCAAAAAATAGGGGGTTTGGGAATTAGTACACGAACTATGGCATGTATTTCTAGACAATTTTGTTCAGAATTATTAGATCAATTTTCCATAAATATAAGACCAAATCGAAGAAAAAAAATAGTACTTTGTATTGTGTTTAAGTGTATATGCTCACACAAACACTGCGTAATTTGTGAGGTACATATATGGTATCTATACGATACGTATATGGTAAATATAGTTATGTATCAATCAAAATCAATACTATGAAATATTCCATTTTATACGGAATGCTTAAGCAGCACCCCATACAAAAGGACGGAAAGATTCATTTTAAAATAATAACTTATAAAAATTGAGAAGCGCATTCGTAAAGTAAAAAGTTTTTAATTCACGATTTCTTCTTTATTTCCCGATCTTTCCTAAATATCATACACCAACATTGAGATTGGATTATTCCCTTTCCAATGCTGTCTTCCAATTTTTGCTGACATTTCTGTATCGATAGTTATCAACTTACCTGTATTTTACTCACTATATGGCTCTACTCTCCACACATGCAACCAGCTGTGAAGTATACAGGTACATAACTCACCGCGGAAGGAGGAAGGGGTGTTAGGACACACGTGTAATTAACACATCCCATGGTGATATATGGTATCTATAATCTATACGATACGTATATGGAAAATAGAGTTATGTATCAATCAAAATCAGTAGTATGAAATATTCCATTTTACACGGAATGCTTAAGCAGCGCCCATACAAAAGGACGGAAAGATTCATTTTAAAATAATAACTTATAAAATTGAGAAGCGCAATCGTAAAGTAAAAAGTTTTTAATTCACGATTTCTTCTTTATTTACCGACCGATCCTAAATGTCATACAACAAAATGGAGATTGGATTATTCCCTTTCCAATGCTGTCTTCCAAGTTTTGCTGACATTTCTGCATAGATAGTTACAGTACCTGAACCGTTTAACGTTCCCAGCCTAACGCAAACGTAACGCAAAAAATCCGTCCGTTAGCTAACGCTAACGATTGCTAACGATTAACGATCAACGATTAACGCAATAACGATTTACGCAAAACGCTAAACGATCGGCAAGCATAGACCGGAAATACCATTGTTATAATCACGGAAATGGCTTGACGGTAAATAAATTACGGATCTTGACGTTCTGAAATACAAACGAAAGTATAAAAAAACGGGAGTATGTTTAGGATTAAAATTTCTGTATACCATATAAACATTTGCCTATGAAAACTATATGGACACGATGAGGTCAAAGACGACAGCACTCAATACGAAGTTTCCACTTTACAGGTACAAAATGTACGTTTACAAAATGAATTACATGTGCAACTGTATGTATTAAGAAAGAATGGTATTATTCTAAAGTGTCTCATTCACCCGATATTTTAAGAATAACAAATTATTACAACATCTCTTTACTGATAATAACACAATGAAGTAAAAAACGACTGAACTCGATATGAAGTTTCCACTTTACACGTACATGTGTACGTTTACAAATTACGTGTGTACAACCGTATGTATTAAGAGAGAATTGTATTATTGCAAGGGTCATATTTATCCGATATTTTAAGAAATAACAAACAAATTGTTACAACAACACTTTATTGATAATATTATCGTCACAATGTCATAATTTTAGTGAAGCGATCAGGCGTATACCGGTACTTTAAAATAGTATCATGGTGTCGAAATTACGAATAAACGATTTTCACACAAACACATTTAAAATGCATTATTAGTACATCAAATTTCCATCTATATGCTTGATTTCTATTATCGATATTTCATAACTCAACAATTGTAATAAGTAACATTTTATAGTGTTTCCCGCATCAATCACAAGTTTACGTTTGTTTTATTTTTCAGATTGTCGAAAGGCTCTTCCGCTTACCATGGAAAACGTATTCTCGGAATATTTTTCATAAAGGATTATACATTGTATTACTAGGGTGTGCATTTATAATTATAGATATACAGTATATATGTGTACATAAAAGTTCATTGCTTACAATTGACTAGGCATCGATTTTAGGATCACACATGTACATTTAAAAATGTACGTACTACATGTACATACATGTACGCCACAGTACTGTAATAAAAAGAATTAAACATTTGAATTCGTGTTTCGCCATTTGCAGTTCTCTCTCATTATATAGTTCATGCATATAGTCAAGATATAAAAGAATGAAAATTATTCCCCTTCCAGTTATCTATATTCAAATTAAGTCATTTATGGAGCAAAATCATTGATGACAACAACGAAGAAGATAGTGATGCAGATGTTACACTGAAGATTACTGTAAAATTGCATTGCGCGACGACAATTTTCCTAACGTATATTTGTAACCGGTGTAAGAAACAAAGGTTATTTGATCACATATCACATCAAGCAACTCTGCAATTTACAGTTACAAAACAAATAGCATTATTCATACACAATGTATAAGTTTGTGATAAGCTAATTCATTCCAAGCGTAATATAGTAAGAAAGCATTATTGTTAAACATCAAAACTGTTTGAAATACGGACAGTACCGTGAAATGTACTGTCACATTGTACGGGGGGGGCACAGGTAAGATTGGGTATAGAGTTAATCTCGCCACAACAAGAAGGTGTTAATATTTACAGATTGAACTCCGCCCCGGCGTGCCCCCGGCCCGCTGGCAGCTGACAGAGGGTCGACACAAGGTAACCACCTGTCGTGACCTTTATATTTAATACCTGTACAGTGTAAAATACCCCGTGCGCGTCACGCTGGGAATTGAAGAGATTCAAGGTACAAATAAACAACGGAAACACGTGTGAGAAAGTTAATATTGTCTCAGCGTTTTTTTTATTGATATGAACAAAAAACAGTATAGTCCGAGTCTGATTTTTACACGTGTGACAGGTAACGGGTGTGAAGGCTTATCCAGTATAGAACGTAGCCTAGCTCAGCAGATCGAATATCTGAACCACTTGTTCCTACAACATATGTAGAAGTAGGTATCACTACCTCCCGTACATTAGCGTGACTGATGGTCTTTGTAATCTAGAAGGATAATGTCAAACGATTTACATCTTTTTAATCCCTTCCCTTTTTCCCATTGTGCATAAAAACTACAAGTTACTGAATATCAAAATATAAATTGGCGTTTAAAGAAAAATTTATACATGTAGATGTAGATGCCGAATCTCCACCATCTTTCGCGTGTTCCAAAAGAACCTCGTCAAGTGTAAATGATTATGTTTTTAAAAACGTTCACCACGAAATTTATTATATTTACAAAATCTGCGCGAGTTGCGTTCTGTCGTACGTTGAAAATTTTCAACATAACGATAACACAATTAACCCCCAGCGTGTGTCTGAGAATATCGTTTTTTATATTTTTATTATCTGTTTTAGCTATTTTCGTGAGTAATTTATTTGTTGTATTTTTATTTTTTCATATTAAATAATATATAATTACAATTAAATGTTGCATATTTGTAAATTGCTTTCAAAAAATTGACATTTTAATGTAATTTGTATATTTTGTAACAAAAAAGTTCGTTTTAAGAAAATAATAATATATGAAATATTGTAAACATCAAAACTTTGAAATACGACAGTACGTGTTGTACGGGGCAAAAGTTGGGTATAGAGTTAATCTCCCTTTGTTAATTACAGGTGAACTCCGCCCGTGGCCAGCGACATTTAATTTGTTATTTATATACCTGTTTACCCGTGCGCGTCATTCAAGGTACAAATAAAACGAACACGTTGAGAAGTTAATTGTCCAGTTTTTTTTTATTGAATATGAACAAAAAAACGTATATCCGTGTCTGATTTGACACGCGTACAGTACGTGTGAAGGCTTTACAATATAACGTACCTGCTCAGTTCGAATTCTGAACACGTGTTCTACATGTAGATGTATTTATACTCGTACATTACGTTCTTGTATCTGAAGAAATGCAAAGCGTTTACATCTTTTTATTATTCCCTTTTCCATTTATCATATAAATACAAGTACTAATATCATAAAATAATTGCGTTTAAAAAAAATTTATACATGTAGATGCCAAATCTCACCTTCTTTCCGTGTTCAAACTCGTCATGTTTAAATGATTTTTTTTAAAGACTTCACGAATTTATTTATTTACAAATCTCCCGAGTTGCGTTCTGTCGTACGTTGATAAATTTTCAACAATAACGACGATAACAAAATTACTCCCAGCGTGTGTCTGAGTCTGTAATAATATATCGTTTTTTATTTTTTAAATTGTATATTTTATTATTATTCTGTTTTAAGAAGGGCTATTTTCTGTGAGTAAATCTATTTTCAATTGGGTTCCGTGGATTAATTTTTTTTTTTTTCCTAAAAAAAAAAAAAATTTGGCCTTTGGACATTATATAGTTCTGGTAAGTTAGGTTTCGTATTATATTATTTGAATTGGCTTTCCGCAGATAAAAAAAAATAATAACAAGTAAACAAATATACATATAATGATATAAGTAGTCTTCTGATAATAACAATAAAAAAAGAGTGAAAAATCCACATTAAGGAGGTATTTTGTAGTTTTGAAAGAATTAATAATTAATATTATACATATAAATTATATTTCTGTCGGGAGGAGGCAGGGGGGGTGGATAAGGGGGTGAACGTTGTGACATGCGTGTAATACCCGACTATTCCAAGTTGATGTCGCTGCGATGTGTACAGTGTCTGTAAAATGACGAGCTATAAACCTATTTTCAATTATAAGGCTAATGTGGAGAAAAATAAGGAGCTTAATGTACAGAGGTAAGATGTTATAGTACTCTTCTTTTTAGAAAGAGGCTATTTAGCCAGTTGACAACACCTGTGGCGGATAAAGCGTCACAGCAAGCAAATAAAAGCATTCTAGTTTCTCTCATCTGACTTTGATTTACTTTCTCTTTTGCAAAATTTTTATCACATATTTCTTTCAAAAATCCCCACCCCCAATTAGTACTATCAACAGCATTATATCTAATATGCATATCTATTTATACCAAAAAATATACGAAACTTAATTTCCCCCACATGCTTATATTCATGAAAATCTTAAACTTACAATCCGTGAATTATTATATATATTCTATTTTGCCTGAAATATTTAATAAATAAATAGTTTAGACGATTTACGGCATATGCATTCGCTAACTATATGAAAGCATTTTAGCGGCTAAATACTACAATTTTAACATTCATGATAACCACATTTATTTCTGAAGCTTCATATCTCTTATCCTCGGTTTACTTAAAAAATTCAGAAGATAGCATTACAGATGGGAAGCCATAATTTTCAAAGCATTGAAATTAAACCGCATCGCTAAGTAACAAAAAACTTTAAATGTAAACAATTCGCGGAAGTTATTTTTAAAAAACAACGCTGTTATTTTTTTAGAGGACAGCAATGCAGTACGAAACCATAACAACAGTTTTTTTTTTTTTTTTGTTTTTTTTTTTTTTTTTATTTATTGAATACGTTTTTATTTTTTACAATTGATCTTTTTTATTTTTTTTTTTTTGTTTTATTTTTTTTTTTTTTTGTTTATTTTTTTTTTTTTTTTATTTTTTTATTTTTATTGCTTTTTTTTTAATTTTATTTTTTTTATTTTTTTTTGTTTATTATATTATTTGTATTTTATATTATGTTGTTTAGTATTGATTTTTTTTTTTTTATTTTTTTTTTTTTTTTTTTTTTTTTTTTTTGTATTTGTTTTTTGTTCTTTTTTTATTTTTTGTTATTTTTTTTTTATTTTTTTTTGTTTTTTTATTTTTATATGTATTTTTTTGATTTTTTTGTTGAAAAAACATATATTCATGTTTTTCTATTTTTTTTTTAACAAAAAACATAAAGTTTTTTTTTGGTGGGACATAAAAAAACAGGCTGTTATTTAATTTTTTAGGGTTAGGGTTAAGGATTAAGGTTTATTTAACCATACATACGCAAAAGGGCCCAGTTTTTAAACAACAACACGTTAATAACTAAATTATCTGGGGGAGATATGAGGGGATGTGGGGGGCCGGCTTTCCCTCCCTCAATAGTTTTTAATAAAGAGCCTAAATGAAATTCATATCCCCCTGTAGAAATTGTAGATAAATTGAAGGCAAAAGGGAGTCGTGTCCATAATTTAAAAGAATTATTTCCTCGCGCTGTAAAATTAAAAACGGTTCGCGTAAAAAAAAAAAACGCTTTAAAAAAATAAGATTGGTTTCAAATCCTTCAAAAATGGTCGATTACACAAAAAAAATACTAGAAGAACGGGGTAAATCATATTTTAGATGACAGAAGTTATTTATATTTACCGTTACAAGGGTATTCAGCCTACAATAAATATTTGCAAGTTATGGGCCTGGAATTAATAAAAAATATTCATACAAAATTGTCGCGTCGACTCAAGAATCTTAAATGCCAAAAGGCGTGTCTCCAAGTTATCGGTCACCTATTTGTGGTTAGAGAGAAAACAAAAGCTATAAAAACATTGGAGAATATTACATGATTAAATACGTATCCTTACGATCGACATAAACATTAAAAATATGAAAAAGAGCTATATCTATTATTTTATAAATTTCAAATCGTATATATTTTCTATAAATGGAACTGTTCTATATTCTTTTTCGATATGACTCATCGTTTTTCACATCAAAACATTATCACAATCACACCGACCGTCTGCAGACGGAACACCATATATCAGGAAATCTTTGTACAGCGTAAACAACTGACACCGTGGACAACTCAGGGGACCTGTGCAAGATCTACCGCGATACCCCCACGGAGGACCTCCCGCTTTGTAGAGATCCGCTGATAGAAACGATCGCCCGCGGATCATGGTGACATGTGCGGTTAACCTGAGATCCCCCAACGAAGTGGGTCGCGGTATACGCCGCTATGAAAGTTTCTCGTGACGATTCATGGTGACAAATGTCACCCCGAGCCGAACGCCCCCGGCGGATTGTTCCCGCCTTATGAGAGAATCAGCCGACGCGGAGCACAAGCGAGGACATTTATAGAAACATGGTCTCAAAGCGTGGAAAATTATAGATGACGGCTCTACAGACCAATAGTTTACCGAGCCAAAAGTTAATGAATATGCATTTTGGTTCATGTTGAGTTGTAACATGAGACCGTCGTAATTTTGAAATCTTATCTTAAATAAGAAATATATAGTTTAAATGTACTGAATAATAACCTATTCCCCAAAAGTACTAATAAATGGATTATCATAAATGCCCCACAATGCCAAGTAATAATGAAACACTATTAAATACCTGATTTAGTGACAAATTTTCAATTTCACAGGAATATGTTGGTGGAGTACACGTGGGATGCAATTTTTATTCTTACAATTTTCACAATAATAATTGGTTTCCCAAAATAAGTATATCCAATTGAGATTGGCCCCAGTCATTGGGCAACGATAGATCAGTTGGCTTGTGAAAGTTTAATGTTTGTTATACCGACAAATATTCTGTGTAATCACTAACTTTGCTGCCATATTTTATTAAAATGTTAGTTGTTTGCTGTCAATTTTATGTATCACTTAATTGTTTTTCTTGTCGATTTTACATGTTAAGTATGACAGCTAAATAATGTACATTATGCAAAATGACACAAGTAATTACCCATGGACATCACTGTACATGACTGTAATCAAGGTATCATTTGAAATATGAATTAAAAATTAAGGCAAAATCTTTGTGATTACAATCAAAAACATCAAGACGCTCTACAAGTAAGTTTAAAATCCTTTATTTACCTTTTTCAGATGCTCTGCCACAATTAACAAATGGTCTTTTTTACATTCTATCCAAATTTACTTGAAATAATTTAAAATTTTGTAACTTAAGTTACATCCTGAATTTACTTACTTTACACCATTACCCACCATGGAAAAAGTTTTGAGCTTCCTAATTTTTCTTCAAGTTAAAAATATGAAAAAGAAATTAATTGCATACCCTTAAAAAAATGCTTTCTTGGCACTAATAACCTAACCATGGAATGATTGGTACTGATAAGCTCATGTATCAAAACAAAATCAAATTTATTTTTTATTAATTTTTTTTTTAAATTAAAATTATTACATATAATAATATATACACGTTATTAAACAATCACATTAATTGAACTTACATATAATTGAATATCATTTATGATGTTAGCGTGGAGCATTTTAATAAATGACTTTGAAAACCTGTGGAGTAAGTAATTCTGAAAAATGAAGCATAATACAGGTGAAATAATTTTTTTAAAAGGACACTATTTATCCATAATCTCTATAATCTAGAATTCTTTTCATAATTTATGTGACTAAATTTTATGTTATTGTGGTTCTTTTAATTCTCTTCAAATATGGAAATCTGAAAAACTGAATGCTAATGGTTAAAAATGCCAATTCCACTGATGGAAGATTTTTACCCATTAGCTGCCAAATTTGGCTTTCAACTTTTCATCATGCAGAGGAAAGCAACTGTCAACTAAAAATTATGGATGAAGTTCAGAACTAGTGGCGAGGACTAAAACTCCTCGCTTTGCTACTGATTATAAATTTGGGAGTCGCAGGTACAATGCAGACTGTTAACGTGTCAATGACATATTTTTGTGCATTTGAAAGTTCATTGTAAAAGATTAAGACGATTTTAGAGGAGAAAATATTGCTGTATGTTTGCGTAAAGGTTGGTTTGTTACCGTATGTATAAAATTGTATTTCCTAAATAAAATTTTATCACATTGTACACTTGGTAAATTAATATATTCAGATTAAAGTTAAATATGCCATAATATTATATAACAATGCATAAAAACAAAAATTTTAAAAGTCTATTAAATTCTGTTTGTAATGAGGTTTATAAGGCATCATACATGTGTCTGAGCATTTGAATGATTTACTACAACTTAATTCATTAAATCTGGTAACAATAAATTACAGAATAAGAAATAAAATTTAAAAAATTTTGTTTCCTGTCCATGAACTGGGCAAAATTTTAATTAACAACATGGGTTTGAATTACAAGTTTCATATATATTTTTTTTTCACTTATCAGGATTTGTATCCGTGAAGAGATACGAGTCAGTTTTGGGTTGTATGAAGCGTCGCAAGAGTAAATTCTAAGTTAACTAATAAGAAAACATTGTACAGTCTTTGCTATCATAATAAAAACTTATTCTCATTCTAGCTTATTAATCGTATGAAACATGCTCCTTATTTGGCATATTAATTCCAGCCACTAAGATGAAGTTAAATTTCAAGTATTTCGTATAATAGCGACTATAACTTTAGAAAATGTTGAAAGTTTGCATTAACTATACTGACAAGAAAATCTTGTGACAGGCACAGGGAAAAATTAAATAACCACTAAATATAAAGTAACTGTTATAGATTTAAGTTATAGATATAATAATAAACTGTTCAATTAGTGCTTTTCTCTACATAGATTGCAGTTCTCGTATTGGACAGTTTGCTGGCGGACTTTGACAGATTTAGGAGAAGATATAGATGTTGTCACCAGAAATGATTTGTCATGTTTAGCGTTGAATCCCTTATCAGACAATTAACATGCAGAAATTTTTGTTTTTTACAACTGGATGAGTTGAAATTTTTTTTAAAATCATATATATGTACATCAAATATACAATGGTCAAAATACAGCAAATCTTCAATTTTAATAAGGTAATTTTGATATCGGTACAGCCAAAAGTGCTTTCATGGAGACTTTATTAATTTATAATTACATTGGTTTACAGGAGATTTACTGCTGAGAGGGCAGTGTTTGAAGAGACAGGTGTTATGAGGACAGGTAAGTATGATCATGTGGAAGGGAAAGGTGTTAAGTATAGAAAAAAAATCTAATCACTATAGTATTCCTTTTCTAAGCAGAAGTGTTTATTAAAGGTAGTTGTTTCGCCCAACCAAATAAATATTTTTTTGTGAAATGCGGAATGCTTAAGCGGAAGAAAAGATGAAAAACAATTATACAATATTCTAAATCTATCTCAATTTAATTTCTTTATGTGTTTTCGAGATTGAACAAATTTTCTCTGTCTTGAATACAAAATTGATGGAAATCCTTGATCTTTTAAAAAAAACTTACGTAGAAAATGTCCGTCAGACATAACACAAATATGCAAATGAAGCTGCGTATGGATTTATGGTGTTGTCGAAGTTTGGCGCAAGCGCATTGTCACGCAAAAAGTAAACAAAAAATGGGCTGAAACGAAAGTGTGTGCGATGAAAAAAAAATATATCTGAATCGGCAACAACAAAGTGGAGGAAATTAATAATTGGATTTCCGGTAGCACCCTAGGATATCTATAGGGAATTAAATTCAGAGATTCATGTAGCAATAGAAGAAACAGAAGCCACATCTCAACCGGAACTTGCCGGGATCTGTTGTAGGACTCGTGTAAACGGCATTGTATACGTGCACGTGGTTAGTTAACTTTCAACACATAATGCCAGCGCACAAACAGCCGCAGACAAACTACGTGTATATTTGGTGTACAAAGTTAGCGAGCGTATGATGTGATATGTATAAAACCCAGGGCAACTCATGATCCCGGTTCAAACGCATGTAACTAATTTGTGAGAAAATCTATGACTGCATTTTCCGCGTTTTCATAGTGAAATAAAGGTATGTTTAATATATTATTTTGTGTCTGAAGTTGTGTAGTCCGTATCGAAGAATTTATTTAAAGAATATTATTAGTATTAAATAAATAGTTTACAACAGTTTGATTTATGTCCATAGTTTGGACGTACGGGAATTAACAAGCGACTTTTGTATAGAGGCAGGTGTACCTCTTCCAAATAAACGATCCGTTGGTTCCCTTGTACCTTTTTATATGGTATATAGGCCTATAGTACACACGTACAACACAACAGACTTTCTCAAGGAACCTACGATTTTACAAGTCCCTGTGGTATAAACAGTCCCCTCGCACACTTCGATTTGGTACGCCCGTTGTTGTTTTTTGAACTAAACATGCCGTGGCAAGACATGTCAACTTCTATCTGACATTTTGAATGCACGCTTTCCGTTTGGTTTCTGCAAGGCCTCGTTTTGAAAAAAATACCATGTTACTATGCGAGAAGAGCTTGACTTCGCATAGTTTTTAGATGGAGTATTCTCCTGGTCAAGCTATGGCAACTGAGACAGGTTTCAATTTTGTTGTAATATTGTTCGCTTGTATTTGCATTGACCTCAAATTGATCTGAAGACAGCATATATCTATGTATAATGATAAATTTATTAATTTCGTAAGTCCAGTTTATAACTTCAAGAGTGGTCTGCGGAAACACTTTAGCACGTTAAGGTGTAACTTACATTCTTTCACAAGTCCCCTGTCAGTACTGGGATTCAGTGGTACCAGAGTAGGTTTAAAGAGAGGTGACAGACATTCTACCACTAACCCTCAATCTCTGAGGTCAAATGCAAAAGAAGTAGATTCTTAATAAAAGATGTCAGATATAACTACCACAAATTACAAAACTCTCTGGTCTCAGAGAAAATGTTGATCTACAATTTAGTACTATAACACATATCTCTGTTCACCGCCAAATGTCCACTTTCATGTAATCTATAAAGACACCGAACAAAGAAACCACTACGCATGGAAGGAGTAAAATGTATAATGTACTTTTATAGTCCAGTCTAGGAGGTCTTTATACATATAG